>NW_012130076.1:6260542-6273538 GCF_000143395.1 Atta cephalotes
TTATTAAAAAAAATATTAAATAAATAAAAAACTGACAAATATATTTTTTTTAATATTAAAGAAATTAAAATAAATTTTTTTTATTTAAAAGAAATATTATATAAATAAGAAAATGACAAATATATTTTTTTTAATATTAGAAAAATTAAAATACACTTTTTTTATAAAAAATATTAAATAAATCATAAAATGACAAATATATATTTTTTAATATTAAAAAAATTAAAATAAATTTTTCTTATCAAAAAAAATATTTAAATAACTGAAAAAATTACAAATATATATTTTCTAATATTAAAAAAATTAAGATAAATTTTTTTTATTAAAAAAGATATTAAACAAATAAAAAAATAACAAATATATTTTTCTTAATATTAAAAAATTTAACATTAAAATAAACATTTTTTGTTAAAAAAATATTAAATATTGGGAGTACAAATTAGTTTGGTTCGTTTTTTTGTGTTCAAAAATGCATTTATTTCTAAACAAAATAAATGAAGAGATCAATTAAAATATTGTCCATCGCTGCCTACTTTGTCTCTCAAGCAATTTTCGAATTCCATCTCGAAAAAATGATTCGTCTTTGGAGACGATCCAATTTTGGAGCTAATTTTTGATTTCTATGAAAGAAATGGAAAGAACCGATGACTTGCCTTCGGAACAACGAGTAAGCAGAAGGAGCAATGTCCAAAGAATATGGTGGGTAAAACATTCCATTTGAGCGTTTCCAAATATTTTTTTACTACTTTAGCGACATGAGGCCGAGCGTTGTCATGAAGAAGAATAACTTTATCATGTCTTTGCTCGTATTTCGGCCATTTTTCGCAATGCATGACTCATACGAATCAGTTGTAGCTGATACCGACCGCCCGTAATGGAATCGCCAGGTTTTAGCAGCTCATAGTAAACAAGACCCTTTTGGTCCCACCAGATACAGATCTTCGAACCATGAATGTTCGGTTGGTGTTGATGTTGAGGTCGATGGCAACGACTGAGCTTAGCGTAGTATTTTTTCTTTTTGGAATTGTCGTAGAATATCCACTTCTCAGTCACAATCCGATGCAAAAAACCTGCCACAAATGCTGCTTAACACAAAATTCGACATTTCAAACACAGTAAAAATCAAGGTTTTTGTATGAAACTCAAAGTGATATAAAATGAATATTATTAACAGATGTTTAATCTCTCTGAAACCGCCAAAATCAGCTGTCACTATGAACCATTCACAACAGCTGGAGCCATCTTTAGGGAAACGAACCGAACTAATTTGTACTCCCAAAACTAAAAAAATGAAATATATAGGTGTACAACTTTGCTTCCGCCTTTTTTTCCGAAATTCGAGGCTTTATTGTAAAAAACTGGTTATACATTTATGATTCAAAGTATTGTCTATCTCTGGCCACTACTTTCTCCCATCTTTCGGGTAGCGTACAATCCCGCATCGAAAAAATCATCTGGTCATCTTTTGAGGCTATCCACGAATCGATCCAATTTTTTACTTCTTCATAAGACCGGAAGTGCTGGTCAGCCAGGCCGTGTGCCATTGATCGAAATAAGTGATAGTCAGAGGGAGCAACGTCTGGAAAATACGGCGGGTGGAGTAGGACTTCCCATTTCAACGTTTCCAAGTATGTCTTGACCACTTTCGCAACATGGGGTCGAGCATTGTCATGCTGCAAAATCATTTTATCGTGTCTCTCGTTGTATTGCGGCCGTTTGTCTTTCAATGCTCAAACGCATCAATTGCGTTCGATCGCCTGTGATTGTTTCAGTCGGTTTTAACAGTTCATAATACACTACGCCGAGCTGGTCCCACCAAATACAGAGCATGACCTTGGAAAAATCACCGTTCTTGAAGCGTTGAAACCACTCACGACATGTTCTTTCACTAATAGCGGCCTCACCATAAGTATTTGAGAGCATTCGATGAGCCTCAGCCGCAGATTTCTTCATATTGAAGCAAAAAATTAAAACCCGCAAATGACGAGAATTTGGCTCGTAAACTGACATTTTCAATCGAGAATAATTTTATGATACAAACACAAATCGACTAATGTTTCTATGGGATTATGTTGACAGTTGCCCAAGTTTATTGTATGACGTCTATGATCTATTTATTTCGACCACCACTTATCGCTAAAGCCATCTATAGGAAAACGGCGGAAGCAAAGTTGTACACCTAATAATATTTTTTTTTTAATAAAAAAAGTTTATTTTAATTTTTTAATATTAAAAAATTTATATTTGTCATCATCAGTACATAAAGATGTCAATAAAGAATTACAAAAAATTTATTAATTAAGAACACAAATTCGCTAGTCGAAGAAGTGTTAATACAATCAAGGTGACAAGGAAAGATGTGCATAATATTAAAAAAATTTATTCAAGAAGATTGTAACAAATTTTTCTTTTCAATCGCTTGTGATACGCGTTAATCGAGTAGGAGTAAAAGTCCAGAGAAAGAAATTTACCAACAAAAGTATATATTAAAAAAAATTAATAATTATATTAACGCATCTGATGATTAATCTGTTCCGTTTATGATTCCTTTTTTATGGAAGTAAAGAATGACTTCGTGAGAATACGGAATTTTCAGATTCTATTTAAAAATTAAGAAAAAGAAAAATACTTTTTAATAATTAAAATATTTTAGACAATACAACGATTAATTAGGAAAGTCAATCTAAATTCACATTAAGGCTTACCATATATTTTTTTAACACAAGTCCTCGCAGACTCTCTGAATAGCTCAATTTAAAAAAATCAATAAAAATCTGAACAAGTGGTAAGATTCACTGCTGTTGATTGATGACACTGCTGTGATTCTATTTAAAAATTATTTGGAAGATCACGCTCGCGAACAGTATTTATATAATGTGAAGGAAAAAAGTGAGAATGTTAGTGAAGAGGATAGTTCTATGTGTGGGTAGAGGGGATTTTTCCGATGATTGATAAGTAAATTTCAGGAAAGCATTCTGTATCACTCTGTTTGTTTAATATCGATCATTTCGAAGACCATCCTTTTATAATAAAATTGTTCTGAATCGAAGATACTAACATTTTTCCAATCAATTGTATGTTCGTGATCATGTTTGTGACAAGAGATAACAGACAAAAGAATTATCAGATCTTTTATAATCATTTATGTGTTCTTTTAAACGTGTCCTTAATTTCCTTTTTGTCTTACATAAGAGTAATTGCAATCTACTTGCAAATGACAATTAATCTTATAAACATTAGAGAGTTCTTCTTTTTTAATTTTATATTTGCCTGTTTTAATGAATTTGTTCATACAATTCATTGATTTATAAGCTTTGTTAAAGTCGAATTTTTTTAATAGATTTGAATTTTTCAGAGATTTTATTGAGACAAAGTAAGGGATGGTAATACACTTTTTAATAATTCTGGAATCCGAGTTGGTAATATCTTCTTTTCCTTGACATTTTCAAAATTGCTTTGATGATAAAACCTTGATTCTGTCGTTAAGAATTGTAAAAAAATTGTTATCTTTATGTACTCAATCAAATCTTAACCGAACCGTCTACGTTTCTTATATAATAATAACAAATATATTATTTTCGTTTTTAACACCTGTTGTTGTGGCTGTATATCCTTTATTATTTGTATTTATATATTTACGTATTTTTATTATATATTTACGTATATTTATTATAAAATATATTTATATATTCTTGTAGCTATATATTTATATATTTATATATTATTAATATATATTTATATATTATTATTTATTTAAATAAAATTAATTTTTTAGTTTAAGAAGATTAATATTAAATAAGATTTAAATTTTCTATTAAATAAAATAATAAGAAAAAATAAATTTTTTTATTTTTTGTTATCATAATATTTATGTATTTATATATGTATATATTTATATATTTGTATATTTATAGATATATTTATTTATATATATATTTATACGTTTATTTATATATTTATGCATTTGTATATTTATATATTCATTTATTCTTATTTATTTAATTATTAATTTACAATGTAGCGGCTATCTACGCGAGCTTATACTATAATTTCAGTGTACATGCATTAATATGTCAAAAAATAAAACTCCGACTAAATATAGCATAAAACGACGCGATGAAGTGTGTCTCGAAGCATAATTAAATAGAAACATCGTATAATAAAGCAAGCGGAAAGATATAAGACGACGATTAGCTTTGTGTAATGCTCTAATTAATTACATCGCTTGATATATCTATAATTGTATTAAAACGTATTTAATCGTGCTAAATAACGCGATTTATAATGATAAGAAATGTATAAGGAAAACTTCAGCTAAAATAACATTTTTGGATAATGTAGGTGCGATGCGGCGAACACATAGAACCGCCATGCCAAGCTGTGCTAGGCAACGAAGCGCTACTTCCCTCTCCCTGCGCGCCACCGCCGCCGCCGCTCGAGTGGGCCGTCCTACGAATTCGCGCGGCGCGGCTTAATCACATATTGGCTTAGACATTTCCTTTTCTAATTCGAAAACTATAGCGAGTATCTCAAAATAGTATAAGAATTTTTTGTTCCCTTTGATTCATTCTCCACCTCCAATGTGGCTCGGACCCATCTTATGAGACACCCTGTATATATATTTATACGTTCGTATATTTTTATATTTATATATTTATATATTTGTATTGTTTATATAATCATAAAATTAAAATTAATTCTTTTAGTTAAAAAAATAATTATTAAATAAAATTTAAAATTTTTGAAAAATAAAGTAATAAGAAAAATTAATATTTTTTTAATAAAATATTTATATACTTAAAATATTTATATACTTATATATTTATATATTTATATATTTATTTATTTCTATATTTATATATTTATATTTATATATATATTTACTTATATGTATTTTTTATATACATTTATTTATATATATTTATTTATATATGTACATTTATATATTTACATATTAGGAGTATGAATTAGTTTAATCCATTTTTTTGTGCATTTATTTCAAAACAAAATGAATGAACAGATCAATTAAAGTATTATCTATCGCTGCATACTACTTTTTCCCATCTCTCAGGGAATTTTCGAATTCCATTTCGAAAAAACGACTCGTCTTTGGAGGCGATCCAATTTTGGAGCCAATTTTCGATTTCTGCGAAAGAAGTGAACCGGTGACTTGCTGCATCCTTCGGAACAACCAGTAAGATCAGAAGGAGCAATGTGCGGAGAATACGGCGGGTGCGATAAAACATTTGAACGTTTCCAAATATTTTTTTACAACTTTAGCGACATGAGGCGTTGTCATGAAGAAGAATAACTTTATCATGTCTTTGCTCGTATTCCGGCCGTTTTTTTCGCAATGCAACTCAAACGAATCAATTGTAGCCGATACTGATCGCCCATAATGGAATCGCCAGGTTTCAATAGCTCATAGTAAACAAGATCCTTTTGGTCTCACCAGATACAGGGCATGATCTTCGAATCATGAATGTTCGGCCGTGATGTTGATGTTGAGGTCGATGGCAACTATTGACTGGGTTTAGAATAGTATTTTTTCTTCTTGGGATTGTCGTAGAATATCCACTTCTCATCTCCAGTCACAATCCGATGCAAAAAAATCTTTTCTCTGTTTGTCTTGTTTTTGAATCAGCTGTTCGCAAGTGAAAAATCGCCTTTCAACGTCTCTCGGTTTCAGTTCATAAGGCACCCAATTTTCTTGTTTTTGAATCATTCCCATGGCTCTCAATCGTACAGAAACGGCTTGTTGAGTTACCCCCAATGATTCTGCAAGCTCCTCTTTGACTCTGATCTTCTTCGAGTAATGTCTCTAATTCTTTGTCTTCGAATTTTTTCGACTATCCAGAGCGAGGCTTGTCTTCAACGTTGAAATCTCCATCCTTGAAATGTCGAAACCATTCTTTACATGATTTATCATTTGGAGCAGTATCACCAGTAAACTTCGACAAGCATTCGAAGTCGCTTTCTGAACGATGCGACCTATTACTCACTGGGTTAGCGTACGCGAAGAGGAACGTATGGTACTTTGACAGTTTCGATAATGTTCGACCGTCCAAAGAACTGTGATATTTCGGGAACGATGACGATAGAGTACAATCGCACGTCCTATCAGATATAATCAAAGCTTCTGTGGACAGATGTGTCTACGGTTTCTACAAAGACGCGCGTAAATTTAAAAAGCTCGAGATGCTGTGAAATTTTAGTATTAGTCGAACGCTTTCCTGTCATGTCGTTGACGCTTACGCTGAGTGGGAAGAGCACTGTCCTCGCAAAATTAATGGTTTTCCCGCCATAGATTTGAGTGACGGAGATTACGAGCTCGATCTGGCGATTTTTGAGACTTATCATACGATATCGAATGTGAACGAATCGAACAACAAATTTTATTTCATCAAAGACAACGTGGAAATTACAATTCCCGAGGGTTCAAATGAAGTGCGAGACATAAATGAATTTTTGAAACGCGCGAAACCACATCGCGACGCGCTTGAAACCGTTGACGTAATGCATGATGACAATAACAATAACAACAATAACAATGACACCGATGATGAGAATGGTGAGGGTGGAGAATACCCATGAGGGTGGAGAATACGATTGCGCTTCGCGCAAACTACAATACGATGAGATGCGAGATTAGATGTGCATACAGAATAAACTTTGGCAAGCCCAACAGCATTGGATCACTGCTGGGATTCTCGTCGAAGCGTACTGCGGCCGCGAAGGTGACACGAATCGGACGTGTCGATCAACATAATGAATGTAAACGTTATCCGCGTAGAGTGTAACGTGATGGGCGCATACAGCAACGGCAAAAGCGCGCACATGATACACGAATTTTCGCGTGCCTCCAGGATATAAGATATTGGAGAAGCCGGCGCAGATCATTTACCTGCCGATCATCGCACAGAGCATGGATCTAATGATACGCATCGTCGACCAGAATGGACGATTCCTCGATTTTCGAGGAGAAGAGATTACCGTTAGATTGCACGTACGACGGCGACAGTGATAACGTGAGCGTGAAATGCTCGTGCTGAATGGAACGGAGCGTACGCAGGGATAACACATTTTTTACAAGACCAGTGATGTCACAGCTCGATAACACTCGCTCATCCAGCTGCATCAGAAGAAGAAGTTCAGCGCATCAAACGTTACATTTTTAAAGTCTTTTGGATTCGCGATGCGCAACATTTGATATGACTGATATCCTAAATATTAAAGACAAACCGATCTTCGACGATCGCATCAAGATTGAGACTCATACGTACAGTCCGTTCGCCAACACAATGTTCGGGTACAGCGACGAAATAAGAATATCCATACAGCAAGAGGATTTGTACACACTACTGAAAGCTTTCTATACGTCGAGAGAAAACTGAAGAACAAAGTGATCCTGGGTGCTCACATTGGAAAATAATTGCGTCGCATTCATATTCGATGAAATTCGATATGGACTCAACGGTGTGGAGATTGATCGTAACAGAAACGTGGACATAACTACACGCTTAAAAACTATGTAACAGTGTCATCCGACAGAAGCGTGATTCTGCGAAATGCCGGCTGAGATACGCAGACTACTGAGGCCGGATATTTTAATCTCT
The DNA here is from genome assembly GCF_000143395.1 of Atta cephalotes. Lineage (NCBI taxonomy): Eukaryota > Metazoa > Arthropoda > Insecta > Hymenoptera > Formicidae > Atta > Atta cephalotes. The sequence goes on from NW_012130076.1 coordinate 6,268,159, forward strand.
GTGTATCGCTCTACGTACTACTGAGATTTTGCGAAGATTACAAACGCGTAGTGATCAAAGCTCGTCACGAGTTGATTTTAATACGAGCGTGCAACGATAACAATTGTCTAACGGGAGATCCGATGACAGAACCAACGTTCGAATTATTCAAAGTATAGTAGCGAATGCTGCACGTATTATTGAGCGAGATAAATAAGCTGCCGATGTTATGCGCTTTGGAGAGCGGATATCTGAGCATGGCTTTTCGCTCGTGGGATCTGTACGAGTTTCCGCTCTTGCAGAGCACAACCAAGCATTCGTGGGTCATCAAGACGGCTACTCAGCTCGAGAAGCCGCGCTACGTCATTTTAGCTATGCAAACAATTCGAAAAACATCATGTCCGAAAATATAAGTCGATTCGACGATTGCAAATTAACCAATGCGAAACTCTATCTGATTTAGGAATGTTATCCATACGATGATTTGAATCTAGATTTTGATAAAACAGATGTGCGATTCTGTATGACTTGTACGCACGTTTCTGCAAGGGCTACTACGGATACAAATATCTCAAGCCGAGTCTTACCTTTATGACTTTTTTACATAATAGCCCGTTCGTGATCATCGATTGTTCTTGATAGAACGAATCGGTCAAGAGTAGCACTGTGGACTGTATGTGTGCGATTAGACTTTGAATGTAAAGAGAATGTGTCTGCAAATACAGCCTACTGTCTCATCATACGATTGCGTGATTCAGTATAATCCATTGACCAACGTTGTGCGCAAAATCACCTAAGCGCACTTCCGACATAGTATAAAATCTACGATATGTCGACCGTAATCGATCGCAGTCTTCTCAACAACATGCTCGTGCCAACGTTCGTGAATCTGCAAGGATTCACTGTTAACAAGAAATTTATCGTGAAGGAAGTGGCGGTGTTGAAACAAGGGACCGTTCTCACACATTACATTTTTACGAGTCCCGTGTCATGGAAATTTTTAACAAGATCCGACAGATTTTGCGCTTCCTAGTTGAATGTCACCATGCATTGCGATGGGAGGACGGGAAGGTCCCGTACAACGAGACGAAAGGCCTGATCACGACAACTATATTTGAACATGATGCTATCGTGTACGTTAAGGGTACGAGAAACGAATATGACTGTGAAACTTGCTTTTCGACGATGAGCGAGAACGGATATAAATCGAGATCTTAGATGTAGTTTATGAAGACATGGAATTTTTAACTAATTTGGATGTGGCTAATACTATGCGATGTGGATAACATATTAAGAGGAACTGCGCGTTACAAAATGTATTGAAAATATATAACTGGTTGCAAAAGAATTTTTTTAAATAAAAAAAATACGTTAACGTATTTATTACATATTTCTTTTTTCCCTTCCTTTGTAATACATGTACTCATATATATAAACGTATATGTATGTATGCATGTATGTATATATGTATGTATGTATGTATGTATGTATGTATATATGTATGTATATATGTATGTATGTATGTATGTATGTATGTATATATATATATATATATATATATGAATGTATATGTATGAACGTATATGTATGTATGTATGTATGTATGTATGTATGTATGTATGTATGTATGTATGTATGTATGTATGTATGTATCCGAAAACATCGACACTTCTGTTAAACGCGTAGCGACATGTTCTGATAGTACATGCAATGTATATAGGTAATGTATAAGACTTTTTTCATTCAATCATAAGCTTCAGTTATGAGCGTTAAGACATGGATCGAGTAAAAGAATATATACATCATAAATCGATCGAGCGAAAGGAGTCCCTTGTCGCCAAATCCGCCAAGTCCACCACCATCGAAGGAAAAAGTGAGATATTGAGAATGTTCTGGGGAAAAAGCAAAGTCGCCAACGTGTTCATTATCATCAAAGTCATCGATGCCATCGAAATATTGGGTTGCCCGGAAAGTTCGTGCTGATGTTGAAAGAAAATTGAAACGCAGAAGATTTAAATTTTAGTATACATTTATTAAATTATATAGGTTAATCGGCACGAACTTTCCGGACAACAATATAAATCATAAAGTATAAACATTGATAATCTCGCAAACAAAGAAAATACGTAGAAAAAACGCGATAAAACGAGTCGCGACATGTTCGCAATTCTTGGAAAGAGAGAAGGATTACTCCTTCTTCGATTCTAGAAGTTTTATTATATACGTCGCAATTTACGCAGATGTCTTGTGATCTCGCTACGAACGGTTGAAAAATGTACTTCGCTAAAGACAGCAACGCATCATATGAAACGAAGAAGGACTGCAGAAACACGTAAGTTTCAACGTTCTATACATAAAATGTTTTTTAACATTACGTACGTACACAGCATGGAGCGCGGTGCGTTTACTGAGCAGACATTACGAGCTGACAGCTATGGACTACAAGTATTTGGAAATTGGAAGCAACGCTGGTTCACCGAGTTACCTGGAGATTGTCCTGGGAGATCATCGCGGACACGAACTGTCGCTGTCTCTCGAAACGTGGAAGGGCCTCTACGAGCAGCATAATGGAATATTTACAAGATGCTGCGAAACGAATACAAGAACAATTTTATAAGCGTTGGATCGCTAATCGTCAGCGTTTGCATGCTGAATGATGCTACACTCGTAGCATCTCGATTCTTCATTCATACGATGACCGAAACGATACTACGACGTATATTTGAGTTTGACGGATGTATCGATATAACGTTCGAACAATTAGCCCGACTCGTCGATACGGTCGATGTCAAGTATACGCGATTCTTCAATATCGCATCCAAAAATGCTATACGCAGTAACGATATCTTTAATGGACATCAGCTCATCGATTGCAAGCTATTGGCTTTAGTTTTTAATACGTACAAAAAAGAAACAATGTAATAACATGTGAATAAAAAAATGTTTTCGTTCACATTACTGTATATATACTTTGTTTACTTCCCATCCATTCATCCTATATCTCGACGCGCCATCGTACTTCATTTAGATAAACAATAATCAACGCTTGTTTTTTTGTCGTATCACGAATCACATACGTATGTACGCATATACGCATGTATGTATGTATGTATATATGAACGTATATTTATGAACATATGTATATGAATGTATAAACATATGTATGTAATTCCTTTCCGCGTAAGAAAAAAGGAATTACAGGTGTGAAAATAAACATGCAGCGTGAACTTTCAGCAATTTGATGGCCTCTAATAATCGCGGCTACTATATATTAGACTACTCTTACAAAGAGTGCTGCAACGATATAAGCGATAACTTTTGTCGTGACGGCACTTATGATCTGAAATGTTTTACAACTGCTGTCTAAAGATAAATCCTAGACAGGCTCGCTGCGGCGAAGGTTGATTCTCAGTGTCAGTCTTTGTCCGCGCGCGATCGGAAGTTATTGCATTATCGATTTTGGAAAGTGTGACTGGCTTCAAACGCGCAATTGAGTTTGTTACTCTTTTTTCGAATTCTACACATTGTTTTTTGTTACTAACCGCATAAGCGGTATTTTCGATTCTGGCCATATCGACTCTGTGTTAAAGTCGGAGTCATTCACATAAAGAAGAAATTTATCCTGCTTTGTCCGTGCGCGAGACATGAGTGATTTTTTTCCCCCAATGTGTTCTATCATTTAGGGGGTAAAATACTTTTGCACATTTCTGTGATAAAGTGAAAGTGAAAGTGACAGTTATAATAGTGTAATTTTTTGTAGAAAAAACTTTTATTGAAAACTTTATTGAAAACTTTATTGAAAACTTTATTGAAAACTTTTTTCCCGCAACATTATGAGCAACCTCAGAAATCTCTTGGAAATATATTACGAATCTCCCGTTGAGGGGGTAAGTCATTTTTTTTTCTTTCAATTTGTATCTCTTCTTATAACGTTTCTTTTATTTTTGTTGTTTCAGTATATGTATTGCAGCCAACAACCAAAAAGTTGTGCGGCTGCAGTATTGCAACGAACGAAATGGGGGTTCTAGTGATTCCTTTGGTAAGTTCAGTATAAATTATAAATTATAAATTATAAGATATTTTCGAATTATTTTTATACATTTTTTTGTACTTTTTCTAATTTATTTTGTATACTTTTTTCAGGAGACACATCGCAGTTACATCACAATAAGAAGTTTTATTAGTATTTTTAATCGAAGAATGAGACGTCCAGAGAGGCAGTGGGACCGAGAGAAACGAGAATTACTCGATATTTGGGAGAAACGAAATTTTTTTTTTAGAGAACTCTTCGGCCGTACGAGTCTGATCCAGAGCCGAAAAATTGGAATTGTAAGTTTGATAAAATTTTATGAATAAAATTTAAAAAAAGGAATACTTATATATTTGTATATTTATATATTCATATATTTATATATTTTACGTTATACATTATTTTTATACATTGTTATATATTTTTTTATTTATATTATTTTTCATCTTACAGAAGGTGGCGGCGGCGATCGCAACGGTGGCGGCGGCGATGCCCACGCATCTTACAGAAGGCAGCGGTGGCGGCGGCGGATGGCATTAGGTATCATTATAAACACCTATAGCGCCAGGGCTTCCGTGCCTGCTCCCTCCTACCCACGTCGATGAGCAATCACCTAGCCTTCCCTCTCCATGCCTACGAATATCCCCCTCTAGACCCAAGGGTTAGAATCCCCTTTTACATATTATTATATATACTATAACTATATTTAATTAAATAAAATAATAAGAAAAATTAAAAATCTTTATTTTTTAATAAAATATTTTTGTATTTATATAATTATATATTTATATATTTAAATATTAAAAAATTAAAATTAATTTTTTAAATTAAGAAAAAAATTAACATTAAATAAATAAATAAATAATAAATATATTTAATAAAATAAAATAATAAGAAAAATTTTTAATCTTTATTTTTTTAATAAAATATTTTTTTATTTACATAATTACATATTTACATATTTAATTAAATATTTATTTATTTTTATTTATTTTAATATACAAAAAATATTAAATAAATAAATAAATAATAAATATTTAATTAAATAAAATAATAAGAAAAATTAAATCTTTATCTTTTTTAATGAAATATTTTTTTTATTTATATAATTTTATATTTATATATTTAAATATTAATTCATTTTTTACTTATTTAAATATTTAAAAAATTAATATTAAATAAATAAATAAATAATAAATATATTTAATTAAATAAAATAGTTAAAAAATTAAAAATTTTTATTTTATTAATAAAATATATGTATATTTATATAATTATATATTTATATATTAATTGATGTATATTAATTTAAATATTAAAAAAAAATTAATTTTCAGATTAAAAAATTATTTATACTATTAAATAAATAAA
>NW_012130076.1:6274929-6288161 GCF_000143395.1 Atta cephalotes
TTTTGATCAAGAAAATTTATTTAATTTTTTTAATATTTTAAAATAACATAAAATTACGATTCATCGATTCTTGTAAATTTTTTAGTACCAGTCTCGATAAATTTGCATCCTGTCTTAATAAAAATGCACTTTGAATTTTACAAAGCGAATTTCAAAATTTGTCTGAAGAAGATTTTGAGTTACTATGAAGAAAACAGATTTTTCCATACAAATACGTTGATTGCTCTGACATGCTGCTAGATACACGTTTAAAACCGCGCGAATCATTCTACATTTCCATGATCGGTGACATCGTATTCGAAAGCGATTACGCGCACGCCGTATGGCAACAGTTCTCTGTTCAAACTTTGGGTGAATACAGCGATCTATATTAATTTAAAACGAACGTTGCTGTTAGCCGACATATTTGAAAATTTTCGCGATAAATATATTAAAAGTTATGGTCTCGACCCTGCGTATTATTATACTTTTCTAGATTTTACGTGAGACGCTATGCTGAAACATACACGCATAAATTTGGAACTGCTCACTGACATCGATATGGTGATGTTTATCGAGCGCGGTATACGCGGCAGTCTTAATCAATTTTCTAGCAGGTACGCACGAGCCAATAACAAGTCAATGTATCAACTTCCGATTTTGATTTTATATCGTACTTATACTTTCAGCGAGTAATTTATTGATCAAAAAATTTTCTTATTGTCTGAAACGAGTAAACATTAAATAAACTCAAAATTCACAAATACAATATTCTCGGATCAAGTATCATATACAAAGAAACTATAAACCAGTTAAAAATTTACTGAATATTTGACGTAATATATATTCACTTCATTATAGTGCTTTTGAAAAAAAATACTTCAAATGTAATACTTTTCGTACTTCAAGTAATAATTGAGAGGATGGGCGGAATAAAGGTCTAATTACAAAATTTTGATTTTAATATTATAAAAATTAAAATAACTTGCTACTTTTTTATTATATACAAACGAGTACAATATCAAATAAATTTATATAATGTCCTTAAGAAGTTATATATTACGATCAATTATATAAAACAGCTAATTTCTTGAAAAAGGGTCTAAATAGAGTTGTGCCTTCATTCCATTCATCCTCTCGATTACTCTGTAAAAACTTCGACAATATTTCTAAGGACACCGAGGAACTCATTAAAGTTTTTTAAAAGCAGGCCGCCATGTTCTTTTTCCGAGTTATTAACAAATTGGTAACCTGGAATTAGGAGCAATTATTTTTCATTGTACGAGCTAGTATAAATTTCAAATCAATAAACAACTTTTATGTTTTGTGCACTAAGAATAACATATCACACTTATTTTCTACAATGAAATTATAATCTGTTTTACTTGTATGTATGTATATTCGTTTTGAATTCACACCTTCAATAACATATAAATTACTTTTCATGATAATATATTAGATAATATATACACTTTATGTATGTTCACTTTGAACTGGCATCTTTATTAATATTAGGTATGGGAAAAAGTTCGTGGCATTTTTTTAATGCCATCTAATGGGAAAAACGTCACGAACTTTTTCCTACACCTAATATATCAGTTACTTGCCGTGATAATATATCCTCAAATCATCATTTAAATTTTTAGATGTTTAAATTTTTTAGGACATTTTATATACTTTAAACTGGCACCTTTAGTAACATCAGTTACTTGTCGTGGTACTATATTATCAGATATTCATTTAAATTTGAAAGATTTTTTTTAAGAATATGCTTTATTTTGAACTTGAATAATATATCAGTTACTTTTCATATAATATATATTGTTAATATATATTGTTATATTATATAATATATATTGTTAGATAATCATTTAAATTTTGGAAGATTTACATTTTTGAAGATCTGTTTTTGAACATGGCCTGAGCACTTTTCATTTTAATGAATTTTTAGAGATATATCACTTACTTTTCAGAATACGATATACGGAGCAGCTTTCTAGTAAAGCAAATATCAAATGTATATATTTTCGACTCTTATAACTTTTTATAAGTTACATTTCATGCAATACAGTTAGAAAAAAATTGAAACATATAGTATATATATATATATAAATATATATTACATATATATTATATTTAACAGTATATATGTAACTTATAATTATAATAATTATTGACTGTCCATTACATATTTATTTCAATTGCAACAGAATGACTTCTTAATATTCATCATCAAAATTACATCAAGTATGATATATATATTTCATCTGAGACGAAAATCGCTCTGAGTTCGTACAAACGATACGTCATATTCGCCGAATTCAATCATTACCATGGAGACATTATCGAATAGCTTTGTAAAAAAGATATCGTGTAATGTAATTGTATTATTGAAGTGTATTATATTATCGAAATGTATAATTCTAAATAGTTATTGTATATAGTATTATATTTGTATAGTATTATTTATAGTAAAAAAATAAAGATTTTTTTATATTAAATTAAAAAGATAAGTGTAAATAATAAACATTTTATACATCTTATTATACATCTTATGTATTATATACTTTTTATATATTTTTTTATATTTAAAATAAATACATTTTATTGAAAATACAGTTTATATGAATTAAACTATATTATCCTTGTGTACCCAAAAATTGTGGGATGCATCTAATCCCAACCATTAAACCTCGTCTCCTTTCCTCCGCAATACTTTCTCCACAAGATACAGGCTAAGCCGCGCGACTCATGTTCATAGAACGCTCCAGAGATATATTTTCCACGATAGTCGTCCAGTAGATAAGTTACGATATCAGTATGTTGTACTGTAGCTATTTTAAACACCTCGATAGTCCAATTTGATGTATAACCCTTTTAAAACACGATTTTATTTGCTCACACGTACCGAATCACTTATTTTGAATTTCGCTGGACTCGCGATCTTTATGTTGTTGTATACCATAGCTAAGAGTTTTTCAGCGATCGCGGGGGTAACATCGACATATCAATCGTTCATTGCTTGCGCGTGTTATAATCTGATACAAGCTGCGACAGCTCATTGATCCATTTCATCAGCTGTGCGATCGATCATCGAATTTACGCAGAGTTGCGGAGAGCGAACGTTACGCTATCTTCCTTATCCTTCTCTTCCTGTTCCTCTTCTTTCTTCTCGTGCTTAGTGACAGACGCTGCGTTATTGTAGTACAACTCTCTTTTTATCACGCGCACGCCGGCGTTATGAACGATCTGTCACAATGATTTGATAATAGGCTTAAAATATCTATCCAATGCAATGTCCTCGATTCTATCAGTTTTCAGAGCGCGATATTTTTTAATCGACTCGCTCGTCTTTTCGATCTCCTTCGCGATTTTTTCACGCTCACACATATCAGCCATCTCTAGCGAAGTATCGACTGACCACGTTATGGTATCACGAACTCATTAAATCTTTTTCTGTATTTCCCGTCTTTAAGCGCATTGTCCTTATCTATCACTAGAAATCTATATTTTTTCGCCAACAATCGACACAACGCGCAAAATTCATCGTACGACATATCGGTATTCATGTGATCGTTGTAAACGTGTTTCAAATTGATACTATCCTGTTTGAATAAGATTAACAGGTTCACGTTGCCGTGTATCAGATGTTAGGTATCCTCGCACGTCTAACAGAGATAGAAGCAGTCGATGTTCGTGACGACCCATCGAGAAGTATTCTCTCATCGTAACCTGCTTGTCATATGCCACGTCATCAAAAGATAAAAAGAATTTGGACGCGCCTCGTTCAGTGGAACGACTGCTTCTATCTCTGGAGAACGTAAAGTAACGTGCGCACCTCATATACGCATTAACACACATAGATTTAGAATCCGCCTATATATTCTACTTTCCAACAAAAACTATCCCTTCCCTCGCAATTTGTTTGTGGTAGAGTAGGGTACGCAATCTTTAGACGTTCAGTATTGCTTTAGTCGCTTGTGCGAAAAGTCCAACAACAGCAGTAGCAGCAACAGCAGCAGCAATAGCAGCAATGTACTCCGCTGTACAAAAACCCTATCGAAAACAGCCGATTAAAACAAAAGTAATCTATATCAATCGGAATTTGTGCAAGTAAGGATACTAGGCGGGTTCTAACCCATGAGGCTAGAGGGAAGCGCGGGGCGCATGGGGAAACTCGTAGACACGGAGAGGGAGAAGAGGTGGGAAGGTCCCGGCGCTGTTTACATAAATACCATATAGGATTCTAGGTCTAGGGAAGGGATGTCTCATGAAATGAAGTTACATCTCCTTCTTCTTCTTCTTCTCTGTCCGCAGTCACATGCACTTCTCTCTCACTTTTCACTCACATCTCCTCTCAATTTCAATCACCTCCACTCCGTCCCCCCTACGATCATCACCCACCTCCACAATCTCTCTCTTTAAATGTCGAATGGTCAGGATCGTGACCTTGACAATATGAGTTAAGGTCGTATTAATTTTTTTGTATAATTTCGTAACGAGTGACTGCTACAATCTTTCGAAAGTTGTTCGGTGTGCTTCATAATGTGTGGAAGGGTCAGAGTCATTGGAGTTGAATACCCTATCTCATTTTTAATAACTTCTTAACGTGAGATGAGTGACTGCTTAATCTTTCGAAGATTGCAGGAAATGTAGTAGGAAGACAAGTATCGTATGCCGCAGGTCTATGTTAATAAGTAATAATTTTAGATTGATCATCATTGAATCGTCCACTCTCCAAGGCACGCAGCATAAATAGTTTTTGACCATCCATTTAACGTAACGTGAGACATTCGATTATATCTTGAACAATTCAAGTTTCTGTTCTGTCGCTAAATCTCCCACAATGCAATTGTTGTCGTTGTGCGCTCATATCAAAAATCAATTCGTGACGCGCGTTAATCACTACATATTTGTAATTTTCGCAAAAACCCAACAACATGCCCAACGGTACATAAAAATTAAAGTATCCATCACGTGTTATAATCTTTTCACGGTCTGATCAAACATCGGATGCGGAAATCTGGCATTCTCCATATAATGTGCGAAGTCACCTAAATACGATGTGTAGCCCTTCATAAGAGCCCTTCATAGTTCATTCCAACGTTTCTATTATGATCGATCTCAGTACCATTGAGTTCATATCGAATTTCGTCAAATGAACGACACGCAATTATTTCCAAGCGTCGATCTGCATTTTCTTCGTTTGACGTCAATCTTCCTTCGATGATGAAAACCTTGAAAGCATTCACATAGTAGCGTGTATAAATTCTGCTGCTGTATAGGTATCCTTATCTCATCGCTATGTCCAAACATGATTGATGACATATTATTATACGTGCGAGTCTCAATCCTGACGATGCGATCGTCAAAAATTGGATTTCCTCCAATATTCAAGATATCAGCCTCAAGATATCACTATCTCAGATATTTCATACGATAAAGCAAGTATTGTAAAAACTTAACGTTTGAAGCAGTGAGTTTCTTTCTACTAAACGATCGAATGTTTTTGATCACTATCGTCTCTCTGATAAAAATGACTCTAGTCTGTTTCGCCTGCTCGTTCAAAAGCATAAAACATTATCGTTGTTGTCCCCATATATGTAATCTAACGGTCCTCCTCTCCGTGAAAATTGATATAATCCGTCTTGATCCACAACGCGAATTGTCAGATCTATAACGTATGATGATAGGAAGGTAATTGATCTGTGTCAGTCTTTCCGATATCTTATATCCTGACACGCTCGGCGAAAATTCATGTATCGTGCACGGATTTGTGGTCATATTGCATTCAATATGAATGATATTTACGTTGATGATATTTATCGATGATATTTATCTGATTCGTGCCACTGTTGCAGCTCCAGCACATGATTCGATGAAATCCCAACAACGATCCAATATTGTGTGATTTGGTGAAATTTATTCGATAAGTATTGTTATTGGTATGAATAGTTAATGGGTACTCTTCACCCTCTTTACGAAGCGTTCTCTTTCACAACATTATCAGGATGAAATTGTAGAATTGCACGTTTTAGATACTTGTTTATGTCATATATTTCATATGATCCTTCGGGAATGACAATTTCTTTGTCATCTTCAAAGTAGAACTTATCATTCGACGAATTTACATTAGATATCGTATTGTAGGTTTCAAAGTTCATCAGACCGAGCTCGTAATCGCCATCACTCAAATCTACCGGAAAGTAGCAGTCCGTGAGGACACTACTCTTACCGATGAGCGTAATGTCAGTGACTTGTATGAATGAATACTGAGTTGAAAGAGTGCAATGTCAATTCTTAAATTGATCGTTAACCGTCTGTAAAGTTACTTTGATCGTAACGTTGATAAGGCGTGCGATTATACTCGATTTGCGTTACATCTAAATATCGCACCATTCCTTCGGCGGTCGAAGATTGTCGAAACTATCAAAGTAAACAACACGATCTACTCGCTTCGCGTACGCCACCCTGGTCCATCAGCATTATCCAAATTTAAGATATTGCTCTTATTTCGATACACTCTCCCTGTTGGTAAGATAATACGTATTGTATAAAAATACCTCTAAAATATGGAATACGCATACGTTTTGCCAATTGTTGCAGTTGTATGTTGGTAGTTTGACATTTTTATCGTTTCTTTGGTGTTTTTTTTAATTTTTTAAATCTTTTTCATTGAGATTTCTTGTCCAGACTCTTTGTCCAAAGACTGTTTGTACGGAGGTAAACTCCATGATCTTCCATGATGCGATTATGACATTTCAATTCATCCAACTGACGTTGCGCGGCTTTATTGTCGCTTATATTATAGCTTTTGCGACTTCTCCGTGCTACCGACCAACGAGCCAACGACTCTCAACAGCGGTAGAATAGGTATGATACCGCCACATTTTGCTACCGGTAGTATTCGTTTTTTCATCGGCTTTTTCTTCTTTTTCAAGCCCATACCAATTTTCGTTTTAATAATCGCCCAAACAGTTGTGGTAGCAGCTCTCTCTCCAAAAGTCGAATCTTTCGCGGTAATCCATTTCCGCGCCTCCTCAGCGAGTATTTTGTCAGCTACGTGTCGTTTGATCTTTGTTCCGCGAATAAGCTACGTTGTAATCACGACACTCTGCGTCAACGGATTAATGCCTCGATCGCCTCTAGCCAACCGCTTTTCTAAATGCGTACCTAGACCGTTGATATCCGAAAATTGATATCCGAAAATATGCAACTCGATCGGAAGTGGCTTTATTGCATGATTTAAAAAATCATAGCCCTCTTTTGATGACATTCACTACAATTTTTTATAAATGGCGCTGACGATATGAGATCGATAGCTGGGCAAATTATAATGTTTCAAGCACCGATGTTGCTCTGAGCCTTTATATACTCGGGTAATCTGTCCCACAGTTGATCTATGTAATTCTTAAGCTCTCGTAGTAAAATAATTTTCGGTATACGTGTATATTCCAACTCTTTAGCGGTTAAACTATGTACATCACAGTTGTCCGATAAGAAGCATTCTGAATACCGTTTCGCTTTGCGCGCTTCTATAAATATCTTTTCTCGATCCGTTTTTCAATTTGTATTAGTGATGAAGAGAGAAAATATGAAGTTCGTGTGAAAATCACAAACGATCAGAGATTAATGATGACAATAAAGTACAGACTGAAAAAGAAGTACGCAAGCATGGAAACATACTACCAATTTCTATATGCGGTTCATCTGCGGTTCATCGAACTGTAGTAAAATAAATGTGTTGATAAGTTTGCTGAAAAGTCCATATGACTTACGCTTCGAGAACGTGTACGTATACTCGAAGTCATTGCAACAATCAAAATATCGATATTTAGAGAATTTATTGACATCGATTGAAGAAATCGATTATTACATTTTCCAATAATAGCGATGTAGTTCTAAACTAAATGAGGCACTTCCAAATTCCATTTTTATCTTCGATGATGTGGCATGCGACAAATAAGACGCGATCAGAGACTTTGCGATGCCATCACGCGGACGTCGACTGTTTCTATCTGTGTCAAAGATACCAAATACAAAGATACCAAAGCATTTCATACGCGATAATGCAAATTTGTTGATCTTGTTCAAACAGGATGGCAACCTAAAACATGTATACAATGACGTCAACAGCGACATGTCTTATGAGGATTTCTGCGAACTGTGTCGTTGCTGTTGGCAACAAAAGTATGGATTCGTAGTAATAGATAAAGATAGTGCATTTATGAATAGGCGATACAGAAGAGAAATTTAATGAGTTTGCGTTACCTTAATGTGATTTATCGTTCTCGATACATCAACTACGAAACATCTTCCTCTTTCAAATGCAATATGGATAACAGCAAAGAGTTCAAGGATCGTGAGAAGATAGCGAAACAAATTGCAAAAACGAGTAATTCGATTCGTAAAAAGTATCATGTTTTAAAAACTGATAAAATAGAGGAAGATATAGCGTTGGAGAAACACTTTAAATCCATCGTAGAACTTTTAAAACAGATTGTCGAAAACATTGCTGATAAGGATCGATTAAAAATCGATTAAAAAAGAAGCTAATGTTGCGAAGAATAGAAATATTAAGAAAAGAAAACCAGAAGAAAATGAAAAAGACGATGATAAACATGATAATGATGATGATGATAGTTTCAGGATGGATAATTCATGACTTCAATTAATAAAAAAATAATGATATACAAGAATCGAATGTTACATCTGATTCCAATTATTATCACCTGAATCACACAAATTATCATACGAATGTTCACACGTTCCATCAGCCGAAGATGTTTATGAAACGCCCAATGAGCTTGAAACGTTAGTTAAACAATCATTGCAAACGCGACAAGTTCGTGAAGAGTTGCATAATCAATTGGGATCACTTGGACAAAAATACAACATGCTTTTCGGTAATGATAAAGAAAAGATGATCGATTTTGTTTATAGCGTATACCTCAGTGAGAACGGTACGATGCTCGGTGATAAACAGTTCGATAGAGACACGAATGATTTTGTTATCGTAGATAGAATAAAGTACAAAAGTACCTGGGTTATATCAATTAATTTTCAAAAGAATTCTCGATGACACTATTTACACAGAGAATGATAAACTAGTATATAAAAGTATATTATTAGCAACGAATGCTCAGAGGCGTATAAAGCGGATAATCCAGATTGGGTAATAAACGATACAAATATAAGAATATAAGCACCCTTGGCATCAGGTAAAATACAAGTTGGAACGGGTTTCTCCGTTCTATCCCTAATAAACTTTAGTAATTGCCCTTACCAAATCAATTTTAATTTTATATTTCATCACACTAAATCTATTTACACATCCTTCGTGTATAATCCTATCTAATCAACTAATATTTTGAATATTCATTAATACATTTATTCTCTTAACTTGGATAGGCGCCCAATTAATTGAGGATCCATATATCCTTATTAGTCAAATTCTTACTACAACTTATTTATTATTTTTTACCCTCTTGGCCCTAAATTATAAAATATATTATTTAAAATTTATTATTTATTTATAAATTTCTTATTCTTTATCTTTCCCTCCCCCCCCAAGTAGTAATTACTAATAATTACTTAAATAGCTTCATATTCTTAAACAGCCGCTTAAGTCCCAATTTCTTCTATTGCCGCATTATCTTAAAACTTAAACTTTTATCCTTACCTTACCCTATTCTATCAAACCTATCCAACTTAATTATTTTTTTTAACTATATCGGTCAATTCCGGTCAAAAAATCGACCAATTCGGGACTAAATTTGGACATTAAACTAAAAAATTGTTCATTTCCGGTAAAAAATCACTCAATTCCGGGCAAAACAACATCGATCAATACCAGACAAAATTTGGATGTTAAACTGAAAAATGGAACATTTTCTGTTCAAAAATCGGCCAAAAAATTAAAAATTCCGGACCGAGTTTGGTCATTAAACTGAAATATTAACATTTTCTGGTAAAAAAATAGACAATTATGTTTCAAAAATGGTCAATTCCGGTCAAAAAAATAGCCAATTCCAAATCAAATTTGGACGTTAAACTGAAAAATTGACGATTTCTTTTAAAAAAATCAGCCAATTCCGGCCAAAAATCGAACTATTCGGGATCAAATTTGGACGTTAAACTGAAAAATTGACCATTTCTATTAAAAAATATTCCAATATCGGTCAAAAAAATTAAATTTCCGAACTAAGTTTGGTCATTAAACTGCAATATTAACATTTTCCGGTACAAAAATTAGACTAATGACGGTTCAAAAGTGATCAATTCCAGTAAAAAAAATAGCCAATTCCAGATCAAATTTGGACGTTAAACTGAAAAATTTATCAATTCTGATCGAAAAATCGTTCAATTCCGGGCAAAATATCGACCAATTCGGGATTAAATTTAGAAATTAAACTGAAAAATTGTCCATTTCTGATAAAAAAATACGTCAATTCTTATCAAAAAATCGACCAATACCAGACAAAATTTGGACATTAAACTGAAAAATTGTCCATTTCTGATAAAAAAATATGTCAATTATAATCAAAAAATTGACCAATGCCAGACAAATTTGGACGTTAAACTGAAAAATTAACCATTTCTATTAAAAAAATGTGCCAATTCCGGTCAAAAAAATTAAATTTCCGGATCAAATTTGGTTATTAAACTAAAATATTAACATTTTCCGATAAAAAAATAGATCAATTACGGTCAAAAGAAGTCAATCCCGGTAAAAAAAAATAGCCAATTCCAGATCAAATTTGGAAGTTAAACTGAAAAATTGACGATTTCTTTTAAAAAAATCGGCCAATTCCGGTCAAAAAATCGAAATAGTCGGAACCAAATTTGGACGTTAAACTGAAAGATTGATCATTTCTTTTAAAAAAATCTGCCTATTCCGATGAAAAAATCGATTTGGGAACAAATTTGGATATAAATCAGAAAAATTGAACATTTCTATTAAAAAAATCGGTCAATTCCGGGCAAAATATTGATCAATTCAGAACAAATTTGGACATTAACTGAAATATTGTCCATTTCTAATAAAAAATATGCCAATTCTTATCAAAAAATCGACCAATACCAGACAAAATTTGGACGTTAAACTTAACTGAAAAATTGATCATTTCTATTAAAAAATATGACAATTTTTGTGAAAATATCGACCAATGTGGGAACAAATTTGGTTAAATTTGGATTTAATAAAAAAATATTAGAAAATTCAGTCATAAGTAGAAAAGGGATAGAAAATAAATAATTAATAAATAAAGAGAGGGTATGGATTAATCGGTAAAGAAGAGATAAGATAAAAAATAGTTTAAAGAGAGAGAATATTTAGAGATTAAAGGTATATCTGAGAATATGTTTTTCAATTAAGTATAATAAATGTATAAAGATTGGAGAAAAGGAAGAATTTATAGATGTAGAATGTAGAAATATAATAATAGGTAGAAAAAATTTTAAAATATGATTTATTATATTATGTATTAATAATTTTACTTTGATAATTATATTTTATTTAAGAAATTTAATTGATTTTTCATAAAGAAGAGGATTTAATTGAACAAATTTTAATAATTATAAATAAGAAAAATAATATACAAAGAAAGATAAAATTATTATAGAGATATAAATAGATGTTAAAAAAAATTTCGTATATTTCTTGTGATAATAAAATTTATATTGGAAATATTAGAATTTAAAAAAATTAAGTGAAATTTATTATTAGTAAGAAAGGTCGGGAAAGTAGTAATATTTATAATGAAGAGTAAGATTGTGTTTATTAAGAATGTTAATATAAGTATGGGTTTAATGTAAAAATTATTTTTTATATTAGTGATTAATCTTATAAAATATAAAAAGATAATATGTAATCCTCTAATTAAGGTAAGGAATAAAATAATTGAGTATAGTAGTTTTTTGATCAGAAGGATAGATTAATAAAAATTAATAAGGAGTAAATTATGAATAAAATAATTATAGAACTGATATTAAATGAATTAATGAAAATAAAGTATAATCAAAGTAATGAGTAATAATAGGGAAAAGATAATTAATAAAAAAATTAGAAAATTTAGTCATAAGTAGAAGAGAGATAGATAAAAAATAAATAATTAATAAATAAAGAGGGGGTATGGATTAATCGATAAAGAAGAGATAAGACAAAAAATTGTTTAAAGCGAGAGAATATTAATTTTGGAGATTAAAGTTATATATGAAAATATGTTTTTCTGATTATTTGTTTTAATAAGAATTTATATCTTTAATTTACAAAATTAATATTATATTTTTATTATTAAACTATAAAACATTTTTTATGATATTATAATTTACATACAAGTTTTTTTGATTTCTTCAATATTATTAGTGTTAATTTATAAACATATATATATTAAATTAATAATAGTTAGTAGTAAATATATCAATAATAGTTTATGTTATAGTAGTAGAAATAAGAATTTTATTTAGTTTATTATTTAATTTTTAGTGTTTGTGAGAGTGTATTGGGATTAAGGTTATTAGATATAATTGTTCGATTTAGAGATAATGATTTATATTATGTATTTAATTTTAGGAAATTTTAAAATTAAGTTGTTAATTAATAATTTTTATTTAGTTTAAATTTTTAGTTTTATTTATTTTGTTTAATTATTTTTTTTGTTAATTTTTTGTAATATTATTTGTATGTTATATGTGTGGTAGTATAATTTTTATGTAGGAAAAGTAAATTTTATTTTATTTATTGTCATATAATTAATATATTTAAAAAAAATATAATTAGATTTTTATTTATAGTTATTTAAAATACTTAAATATTTAATGTTTAATTAAGAGTAAAAAAAATTTTGTATGATAAAATTTATTATAGTAGTTATATTTATGAATTTTATAGTTATATATAATAATATAATTACATTTTATTATAATTTATGTTATTTGTCTGGGTTTTTAATAATTTTTATATTTATATATAATGATATTGAATGATTTAATATTATAATAAGATTGGGGTGTAATTATTATTCAATAATATTAGTAATTAAGATTTTGGATTTTGGGTTTAATATTTATGTGTTTAAATGATAGTAGTGGGATAAAATTATTAATTTTTATTAATATATTATTAGTATTAATTATATTTTTTTTATATTTATAGATTTGATTTGATTTTATTTAATATTTGAAATTAAGTTAATTCCTACTTTTTTTTAAATTATTTATTGGGGAAGGAATTCAGAGTGATTAAGTGCTGG
>NW_012130076.1:6289413-6293138 GCF_000143395.1 Atta cephalotes
TCAGTTTTTTCGACGCGGGATTCGTACGCTACCCGAAAGATGGGAGAAAATAGTGGCCAGCGATGGACAATACTTTCAATCATAAATGTATAATCAGTTTTTTACAATAAAGCCTCGAATTTCGGAAAAAAAATGGCGGAAGCAAAGTTGTACACCTAATAATATTACTTTTTGAAGATTTTTAATAATTTATATGTAATTTTTTTAAAATACCTATTTATTTTTTCATGTTTGATTACCCATGTTGTAGTCCCGGTATACGGGTCAATAGCTTTAGCTGGCTTATTATTAAAAATAGGAAGGTTAATTCGATTAATAGAGATATATTATAAAGTTGGAGTTAAATATGGATGTATTATTTTTAGGGTAAAAATTACTGGGAAAATTATTGTGGGAATTTCGTGTTTAGTTCAGGTTGAAATAAAAAGAATAGTCGCTTATTCATCCGTAGTTCATATAAATTTAATGTTATGTAGGTTAATAATTTTTTATAAAGTAGGAATTTTTGGAAGGTATGTAATGATAATTTCTCTTGGACTGAGTTCTTCAGAGATATTTTATATAGTAAATTTATATTATGAGCGGTCGGGGAGGCTTGTTGTTTTTAAATAAGGATACGCGAATGAGAAATTTTTACCCAACTAAAAATAGTTTCCTCTACCAGCCTTTTAAAAATAATGAAAATTTTAATTGAAATTAATATAGAAATCTTTATTTTCAAACTAATTAATTTATTTACTTGTTAATTATTATTAAAATAACTCTTTCCTCTATTTTCTCTATTAACTTAATAACCTTAGAAAAATAATTTTTATTTAAAATTATGCAAAACTAAATATTTCTATTTTTAAAATTTATTCTACTAACTAATATTCTTTTAAAAATAACGCCATTCTTTATATAATAATTTATACTTATGTGTATCAATTTTTATTTTTTAACTTATCCCATATCTGTCTTATTTAACTTTTTATTTATATAATTATCGCCCTTTACTTATACTTATTCATTATCTCAATTTATTAAATAAATTCATTTAAGTTATTAATAAAAAGTATTTATTCTCCTATTATCTTTTAAAAATTAATTAATTAAATATCATTAAATTATTAATTTGAAAACATTATTTATTATAAAGTAATATTTTTTTATACCACAAATAATGCCTTTAATATGAATCTTAACATTAATTTTTTTAAGTATATTAATATTTATTTTAATTTCTTTTATATATTTTTTATATTACCACCCTCTATTTATTCTATAAACCTAATAATAAAATAAAATTCAACATCAATATAAATCTCATAAAATTTTTTTTTAATTGATTATGATAATAAATCTCTTTTCTGTTTTTAACTCTACCACTTCTTCCAACTTATCCTTAAATTGATCAAGTATTTTTATTTTCATATTTATCTTACTTTAACAAATTTGACTCTTATCATCTCGAATTACATATTTATGTAATTTATTTACTAATCATATTTTTAATGAATTTAAAATCTTAATTAATTACTCTTTTACAAATATTATTATTTTTATAAGACTTATCTTATTTTTTTTTTAATTATTTTCTAGGACTTTTCCTATATCTTACCCTATATCTTCACAACTTCAAGTCACATAAGATTTTGTCTCTTTATGTCACTTAGATTTTGAATGAGGCTAATATTATACAGAATTATAAATTATTTAAATAACTTATTAACCCATTTAATCCCATCCGGAACTCCTTTTATACTAATACCATTTATATTATCGAATCAATTAGCTTAATTCGTTCATTATCATTATCTATTCGTCTCACTGCAAATATACTTGCAGGTCACTTACTATTAACCCTCCTAGGTTCCTCAGAATCAAATATTTCTAATTCATTTATACTTTTTGTTTTAATTTCCACTCAAATTTTACTTTATATCATTGAAATTTCAGTATCTATAATTCAAGCTTAGGTATATCCATTTTATCAACCTTATACACTAGAGTAACTTAACAAATAATATCAATCTCTATTTTTAATTCTTAATTTTATGACAAATCATAATCATAACCACTCCTTCCATATAGTTATCCCTAGTCTCTGACCTCTGATTATTTCTTTTAGTATTTTTAATACCTACTCTATACTGTTAGATAATTCCATAATTTTTACACTCCTATTTTATCACTTTCAATCCCAGGTACTTTAATTTGTATATATTTATGATGACGAGATGTTCTTCGTGAAGCTACTTATTAAGGATGCTATTCTATTGATGTTTTTAATGGTAAAAATAGGAATAATTTTATTTCAGAAATTTTCTTTTTTATTTCTTTTTTCTGAGTATACTTTCATTTTTCATTAGCCGTCAGAATTGAAATTGGCCAATCATGACCCCCTAAAGATATTATTCCATTTAATCCTGTTGATATTCCTCTTCTTAAAACTATTATTTTACACTCATCAAGCTTAACTGTTACCTGATCTCATCATGCCCTAATTAATAAAAATATAAATGAAAGAAAAAAAAATCTTTTATAACAATTATTCTTTGAATTTATTTTTCTCTTTTTAAACTAATTGAATATATTAATGTCCCATTTATTATAGCTGACTCAATTTACGGGTCAACTTTTTCTATTGCTACTGGTTTTCAGGGAATTCATGTAATTATTGGAACCTTATTCCTCTCAATATGTCTAATTCGACTTTATAAAATACATTTTTCATCATATCATTTTGGATTTGAGGCAGCAAATTGATACTAACTTGATACTAACATTCATGTAATGAGTATATGATAAAAGAGTATATGATAAAAATCATTATATAATAACTGTAGGTAAATTTCTCATTACACCCTTATTTAAAAATAACAACCGCATCCCCGATCGCTCATAGTATAAATTTACTATATAAAATAACCCTGAAGAACACAGTCCATGAGAAATTATCATTACATACTTTCCTAATATTCCTTCTTTATAAAAAATTATTAATCTACATAACATTAAATTTATATGAACTACGGATGAATAAGCTATTCTTTTTATATCAACCTGAACTAAACACAAAATTCCCACAATAATTCTCAGAATAATTCTTCATCTAAAAATAATATATCCATATTTAACTCCAACTTTATAATATATCTCTATTAATCGAATTAACCCATATCTTCCTATTTTAATAATACGTCAGCTAAAACTATTGACCCGTACACTCTCACAAACACTAAAAATTAAATAATAAGCTAAATAAAATTCTATTCTAACTTTTACTATTATATATAATATAAACTATTATATATAATATATTATATATAATATAAACTATTATTGATACATTTACTACTAACAACTCAACTATTATTAATATAATTAATATATGTCTATATATTAACACTAATAATATTTAAAAAATTAAAAAAACTTGTACTTAAATTATAATAGCTAAAAAAATGTTTTATAGTTTAATAATAAAAATTAATTTTGTAAATTGAAGATATAAATTCTTCTTTTTAAAACAAATAATCAAAAAAAATATTTTCATATATATCTTTAATCTCCAAAATTAATATTCTCTCCCTTTAAACAATTTTTTGTCTTATCTGTTCTTTACAGGGCTTCAACATGAGTCTTAGGTAATCAAACATGAAATAAATAAATAATTTTAATAAAAAAGGCCACATAAATTTTAATTTAAAAAAATCCTCAAAAAGTAAAATTATAGCTACCTA
>NW_012130076.1:6295375-6299505 GCF_000143395.1 Atta cephalotes
AATAATTAATAATTTTATCCCACTGTTTTCATTTAAACACATAAATATTAAACCAAAAATCCAAAATCTTAATTATTAATATTATTGAATAATAACTACACCCCAATCTTATTATAATATTATATCATTCAATATTCTTATATATAAAAATTAAAATTATTAAAAACCCAGACAAATAAAATAAATTATAATAAAATGTAATTATATTATTATATATAAAACTATAAAATTCATAAATATAACTAATATAATAAATTTTATCATACAAAATTTTTTTACTATTAATTAAATATTTAAGAATTTTAAATAACTGTAAATAAAAATCTAATTATATTTTTTTTAAATACATTAATTATATGATAATAGATAAAATAAAATTTACTTTCCCTACATAAAAATTATATAACACATATAAAACATATAAATAATATTACAAAAAATTAACAAAAAAAATTAATTAAAGAAAATGAATAAAACTAAATATTTAAACTAAATAAAAATTATCAACTAACAACTTAATTTTAAAATTTCCTAAAATTAAATATATAATATAAATCATTACCTCTAAATCGAACAATTATAATTAACAATTATAACTGACCCTAATCCCAATACACTCTCACAAACATTAAAAATTAAATAATAAGCTAAATAAAATTCTATTCTAACTTTTTTTACTATCATATATAATATAAACTATTATATATAATATATTATATATAATATAAACTATTATTGATATATTTACTACTAACAACTCAACTATTATTAATATAATTAATATATGTTTATATATTAACACTAATAATATTTAAAAAATTAAAAAAACTTGTACTTAAATTATAATAGCTAAAAAAATGTTTTATAGTTTAATAATAAAAATTAATTTTGTAAATTGAAGATATAAATTCTTCTTATTAAAACAAATAATTAAAAAACATATTTTCATATATATCTTTAATCTCCAAAATTAATATTTTCTCCCTTTAAACAATTTTTTGTCTTATCTCTTCTTTATCGATTAATCCATACCACCTCTTTTATTTATTTATTTTCTATCTATCCCTCTTCTACTTATGACTGAATTTTCTAATATTTTTTTATTAATTATCTTTTCTCTATTATTACTCATTATTTTGATTATACAAATTAATTCATTTAATATCAGTTCTATAATTATTTTAATAATAATTAACTCCTTATTAATTTTTATTAATCTATCCTTCTGACCAAAAAACTACGTATACTCAATTATCTTATTCCTTACCTTAATTAGAGAATTACTTATTATCTTTTTATATTTTAGATTAATCTCTAATTTTTACAAGATTAATCTCTAATATAAAAAATAATTTTTACATTAAACCCATACTTATATTAATATTCTTAATAAACACAATCTTACTCTTCATTATAAATACTACTACTTGCCCGACCTTTCTTACTAATAATAAATTTCACTTAATTTTCTTAAATTCTAATATTTCCAATAAATTTTATTATCAACATTAACAAGAAAATATTCGAAAATATTTTTAATCTATCTATTTATATCCCTATAATAATTTTACCGTTCTTTGTATATTATTTTTACTAATAGCTATATTTATAATTATTAAAATTGTTCAATTAAATCCTCTTCTTTACGAAAAATCAATTAAATTTCTTAAATAAAATAATAGCTACCAAAATAAAATTATTAATACATAATATAATAAATCATATTTAAAAATTTTTCTTCCTATTATTATCTTTCTACATTCTACATCTATAAATTCTTCTTCTCTCCACTCTTTATACATTTATTATTCTTAATTCCGATCTATAAACATTAATTCACCATTAATTACTGCCTCTCCTCTAAATCTTCCATAAAAAAATTTAAAAATACTAATATTAATTATTAAATTATATATAAAATCCTCTATCTTATTTAATTATTACATTTTAAAATATTTATTATTTTAATAATATTATCATCAATTTATATTTTTCTTTATATCTTATATAATAAAATCAATACAATTTCCTATATTATATGAAATATCCTCACATTTATTCAAAAAATGTTATTTTCCTTACTTTTTACATCTATTAAAATAAAAATATGAAAAAAATTACTAAAATAATTAACTACTCTCTAATTAACCTCCCCTCACCTATTAATATCTCCTACTGATGAAACTTCGGTTCCTTATTTTTAATGATATTTTTCTCTTAATTCAAATCATCAGGGGACTGTATCGCTCAATTCATTACTGCCCTAATATTTCAGTTGCCTTCAATAGAATAATTCATATTATCCAAAATATACCTAATCGCTGAATCATAATATTCATATAAATGGAGCTTCTTTTTTCTTTATCTGAATATACTTACTCATCGGACGAAATATCTATTACAACTCTTTTAACTTAACATATACTTGAATATCTGGTGTAACAATTTTCTTATTTACTTTCAATAGCTATAGCTTTCCTTGGCTATGTACTCCCTTGATGACAAATATTCTGCAGAGCTACAGTAATTACTAATCTTATATCAACTATCCCGTATATTGGAAGTATATTAGTCATATGAATTTGAGGTGGATTTTCAATTAATAATTCTACATTAAACCGATTTTTCTCCTTTCACTTCTACCTTTCATTATTCTTTTATTTATTATATTCCATCTATTCTTTCTACATCTTACAGGATCTTCAAATCTTACGGGAACAAATAGAGATCGTTATAAAGTCCCATTCCTAAAGTTCCACTCCTACTTTACCTTTAAAGATCTATTAGGTTTTAATGTTATATTATCTATTTTTCTTCTTATTATCCTTCAATACCCTTATATATTCAGAGATTCTGATAATTTTACCCCTGCTAATCGTTTAGTCAGACATATCCATATTCAATCTGAATGATACTTTCTTTTTGCCTATGGTATTTTCCGGTCTATCCCTAATAAACTTTATAATTGCCTTTACTATATCAATTTTCATTTTATATACTCTTCACCTCACAAATCTATTTACTCCCATCCTTCATGTATAATTCTATCTAATGAACTAATATTTTGAATAATTATTAATACATTTATTCTCTTAACTTGAGCAGGCGCCCAATTAATTGAGGATCCATATATCCTTATTAGTCAAATCCTTACTATAACTTACTCCTTATTTTTTACCCTCTTGCCCCTAAACTATAAAATATGAAAATTTATTATTTATTTATAAATTTCTTATTCTTTATCTTACCCCCAACTAGTAATTATTAAATAATTACTTAAATCACATTCTTAAACAGCCCCTTAACTCCCATCTTCCCCTGTTCCCACATTACCTGAACTTAAACTTTTATCCTTACCTTACCATATTCTATTAAACCTCTTTAACCTAATTAACTCTTTAACTATATTATCTATACATAACTTATTACATTATTTATTAGCTATTAACTATTTTATTATTTTTAATTGACAACCAATAATTTTCATTATTATATATTATTCTATTACATTATAAAGAATATGCCACTTAACTTATCTTAGAAATTAATCCGTATAATTTACAAGATCTAAATCATTTAAATATATTTAGAATTAATGATCCTGAATAAGTTTATGTTTTGAAAACATATTAAAGGAATTTAAATTTTCTATTAATTTATTATTATATACCAATATTATTTTTACTTTTACTAATTATCCTAATTTCACACAACTTCGCATCATATATTTTTATTTATCTATTTTAACTATAGAATAATTTTACGATAACAATATCATCATATATCAATATATATACATATAATATAACCCTAAGCTCTTTACTCCTTTACTTCCCTCTCAACTTATTTTAATTTTCCCAAATATTTTAATTTACATTAAACTACACCCTAACTTTTATCATGTAATACAAATACATCTTAATTTTCAATTTTCCTTATTTCCCAAAATAATCAATCAATCAAAAATGCGAACCACGATATTCAATAATACATAATTAATACACACACACACACACACACACACACACACACACACACACACACACACACACACACACACACACACACACACACACACACACACACACACACACACACACACACACACACACACACACACACACACACAC
>NW_012130076.1:6311182-6315026 GCF_000143395.1 Atta cephalotes
ATGATGAAGTTTGTGAAATAGCTCGCACAGCCCCAATTAAAGAATATATAGAATTGGAAAATTATTCTATAAACATAAATATATAACCAATAAACGTCAAAAAAATAATTAAAATAAATAAAGAATAATTTAAATAATAAATATTTATAATATATCCTTTCGGCCTAGATATGGTTACTAAATGGTAAATCCATCAACTCTAAACGGAAATTTTGGCCACTTTCTGCTCAGATATGTCCTATAAACGGCAAACCCGATCACTTTCGGCCCAGTTATGGCATCTAAATGGAAAATTCGTCCATATTCGGTCCTGATATGGCTTCTAAACTGTAAATCCAGCCACTTTAAACAGTTATGACATTTAAACTGTAAATACGGCCACTTTCGGTCTTTATATGACCTCTAAAAGTAAATCAGTCCATTTTCGACCTTTAAATGGTAAATCAGGGTTCTTACGGCCCAGATATGTTCTTTAAACGGTTAATCCGGCCACTTTCGATTCAGATATGGTCTCTGAACGGTAAATCCGGTCAGTTTCGGCCAGATATGCAGCAAAACGTTAAATACGGCCACTTTCGAACCACATATGGTCTATAAGCAGTAAATCCATCCTTTTTCGTCCCAGATATGCGATCTAAACGGTAAATCCGACCAATTTCGGGCCATATATGGCTTCTAAAATGTAAATCTAGCCACTTTCGGAACAGATATGTTCCTCGAAATGGTAAATCCGGCTACTTTCATACCAGTTATGGACTCTAAATGAAAAATCCGGCTACATTCGGCCCAGATATGTCCATTTAATGGTAAATCCGGCTATTTTCGGACCAGATATGGCCACTAAATGGTAAAATCACGCTACTATCGGTTTAGATATGGCCTCTAAACGGTAAATCCCGTCACTATGGTCCAGATGTGACCTCTAAACGTTAAACCTAGCCACTTTCGGCCCAGGTATGGCTTCTAAATGGTAATACCGTCCAATTTCGACGCATATATAGTATCTAAATGGTACGTCCGTCCAATTTCGGAACAGATACGGCTTCTGTACGGTAAATCCGGCGACTTTCGGCTCAGATATGGCCTCTAACGGTAAATCTGGAAAAATATGGTCTCTAAACGGGAAATCCGTCCATTTTCGACCCAGATATGGCAGCTACACGAAAAATCAGGCCACTTTCGTTCCATATATTGCATCTAAACGGTAAATCCCGCTACTTTCGGCTCAGACATATCTTCTAAACAGTACATCCGGCTACTTTCGTCCTAGATATGGTCTCTAAACGATTAATCCAGCTATTTTACGTAACAGGTATGACCTCTAAACTGAACTCGGCCATTTCCGGCCCAGATATGGCTTCTAAACGGCAACTTTCAGTGCAGATATGGCCTCTAAACTGAAAATCTTGTCACTTTCGCTCCAGATATGACCTCTAAACGGCAAATCCGTCCACTTTCGACCTAGATATGCCTTCTCAACGGTAAATCCAGCCACTATCGGTCTAGATATGTCACTTTCGCCCCAAATATGGCCTCTAAACAGCAATCCCGGCCACTTTCGGTCGAGATATGGCCTCGAAACGGTAAATCCAAACATTTACGGTCCAGAAACGACATTTAGAAGGTAAATCCGGCCACCGTCAATCAAGATATATCCTCTAAACGATAAATCCGGCCATTAACGGCCCATATATGACAGCCAAACTGTAAATCACGTAACATTCGGGACCAGATATGGTCAAAATTGAAATTACGTTCACTTTCTGCTCAGATACGGCCTCTAAACAGTAAATCCAGCCACATATGCCCAATTACAGCCTCTAAACTGTAAAGCCGTCCACTTTCGGCCTAAATATGGCCTCTAAACGATAAAATCCGTCTACTTTCGACTCAGAAATATCCTCTAAACGGTAAATCCGGCTACTTTCGGTTCAGATATGACTTCTAAACTGGAAATCCGACCACTTTCGGCCCAGTTTGGGGTTCTAAACGATAAATACGGCTAAACCCAGATATAGCCTCCAAAGGATAAACCCAGCCGGTTTTACCGTTTATATGCCAAATCTGTGCTGATAGTGGCGGGATTTACCGTTTAGAGCTCGTATCTGGTTCGAAAATGACGAGATTTAGCGTTTAGCGGTCATATATTGACCGAAAGTTGAAGGATTTACCATTGAAGGATTTAGATGCAATATCTGGGTCGAAAGTTGCCGGGTTTTCCATTTAGAGTTCATAACTGAGTCGAAAGTGGATGGATTTTCAATTTAAAGGTCATATGTGGTTCGAATGTGGCCGTAATTAGCGTTTGATGGCCATATTTGGGCCGAAAGTTGCCGGGTTTAACGTTTAGAGGCCACATTTGCGCCGAAAGTGGTCGGATATTGACCGACAAAGGCCTATTCTGCCGTTTAGGGAACATATCCGAAAGTATTCGGATTTACAGTTAAGAAGCCACATCTGGGCCAAAAGTGAACGAATTTAGGTATCCATATCTGGGCTAAATGTTGCCTGATTTTCCATTTAAAGCCCATAATTCGTATGAAAGTTGCCGGATTTAACTTTTAGTGGACATATCTGTGCCGAAAGTGGCCGGATTTATCGTTTAGAACCCCAATCTGGGCTGAAAATGGCCGGATTTAC
The DNA here is from genome assembly GCF_000143395.1 of Atta cephalotes. NCBI lineage: Eukaryota > Metazoa > Arthropoda > Insecta > Hymenoptera > Formicidae > Atta > Atta cephalotes. Next base: position 6,313,823 of record NW_012130076.1, read on the forward strand.
TATTTAGAGGACAAACCTCTTACAAAAGTGGCCGGATTTCCAGTTTAGAGGTCATATCTGGGTCGAAAGTGGCTGGGTTTACCGTTTAGAGGCTATATGTGGTTTGAAAGTGGCCGGGTTTACCGATTAGAGGATATGTCTTGATCGATAGTGGACGGACTTACCGTTTAGATGACATATATGGGCCGAAAATGGCCGGGTTTACTGTTTAGATGACATATTATGTGTACAACTTTGCTTCCGCCGTTTTCCTATAGATGGCTTTAGTGTGTAAGTGGCGAAATAAATAGATCATAGACGTCATACAATAACCTTGGGCATCTGTCAACATAACCCCATAGAAACATTAGTCGATTTGTGTCTGCATCATAAAGTTATTCTCGATTGAAAATGTCAGTTTACGAACCAAATTCTCGTCATTTGCGGGAGGTTCTAATTTTTTGCTTCAATATGAAGAAATCTGCGGCTGAGGCTCATCGAATGCTCTCAAATACTTATGGTGAGGCCGCTATTAGTGAAAGAACGTGTCGTGAGTGGTTTCAACGCTTCAAGAACGGTGATTTTGACGTCCAAGGTCATGCTCTATATTTGGTGGGACCAGCTCGGCGTAATGTATTATGAACTGTTAAAACTGACTGACAATCACAGGCGGTATCGAACGCAATTGATGCGTTTGAGCCGAGCATTGAAAGACAAACGGCCGCAATACAACGAGAGACACGATAAAGTGATTTTGCAGCATGACAATGCTCGACCCCATGTTGCGAAAGTGGTCAAGACATACTTGGAAACGTTGAAATGGGAAGTCCTACCCCACCCGCCGTATTCTCCAGACGTTGCTCCCTCTGACTATCACTTGTTTCGATCAATGACACACGGCCTGACTGACCAGCACTTCCGGTCTCATGAAGAAGTAAAAAATTGGATCGATTCGTGGATAGCCTCAAAAGATGATCAGTTTTTTCGACGCGGGATTCGTACGCTACCCGAAAGATGGGAGAAAGTAGTGGCCAGTGATGGACAATATTTTGAATCATAAATGTATAACCAGTTTTTTACAATAAAGCCTCAAATTTCGGAAAAAAATGGCGGAAGCAAAGTTGTACACCTAATATATTTTTTTAAAATACATTAATTATATGACAATAGATAAAATAAAATTTACTTTCCCTACATAAAAATTATCAACTAACAACTTAATTTT
>NW_012130076.1:6320692-6323375 GCF_000143395.1 Atta cephalotes
GCCTCTAAACGGTAAATCCGACCACTTTCGTCCCAGATATGGCTACTAAACGGTATATTCTATCACTTTGGCATGATCTCTAAACGGTATTGCGGCCACTTTTGGTCCAGATATGGCATCTAAATGGTAAATTCGGTCAATTTCGGCGCAAATACGGCTTCTAAACAGTTAATCCGGCAATTTTCTGCCTAGATATGGCCTAAACTCAGCAAATTTCGTCCAAGATATGGCATCTAAACGGTAAATCTGCATTCGGCTCAGATATGACTTCTAAACTGTAAATCCGGCCACTTCCGGCCCAGATATGGCCTCTAAACTGTAAATCTAACCACTTTCGGCACAGATATGTCCTTGAAACGGTAAATCCGGCTACTTTCATACCACTTATGGACTCTAAATGAAAAATCCGGCCACATTCGGTCCAGATATGATTTCTAAACTGTAAATCCGACCACTTTCAACCCAGATATTGCCTCTAAACGGTAATTCCCGCCACTTTCGGACCAAATATGGCATCCAAACAGAAATTTGGGCAACTTTCTGTCCAGATATGTCCTCTAATCAGTAAATGGATCCAGATATAGCCGCTAAACGGTAAATCCGGCCACTCTTGGCCCAGATATGTCCTCTAAACGTTAACTTAACCGTTTAGAGAATATACCTGGATTATAAGAACCCTGATTTACTGTTTAAAGGCCAAATCTAGGCCGAAAGTGGACTGATTTATCGTTTAGGGGCTATATCTTGATCGAAAGTGACCAGATTTATCGTTTAGAGGCCAAATATGGGTCGAGTATGGTGGGATTTACCGATTTCCTGCCATATATCGGCTCCAAAAGTGGTCACTTTCGGCACAAATATTTCTTCCGAACTGTAAATCCGGCCAGTTTCAGCCCAGATATGGAATGTAAACTGTAAATCCGGCAACTTTCGGCACAGATACGTCAGCTAATCGGTAAATCCCGCCATATTCCAGATATGGCCTCTAAACGGTAAATTAGGTCACTTTCTGCCAGATATGTCCTCTAAACTGTAAAACCGGCCACTTTCGGCCCATATAAAGCAGGAAATCGATTAATACCACCACTCGGCCCATATTTGACCTCTAAACGGTAATTTCGGCCATTTTCGGCATAGATAGGTCATTTAAACTGTAAATCCGGCACGTTTCGGCTCATATATGACCTCTAAACTGTAAATCCGGCAACTTTCTGCCCAGATATGTCCTCTAAACAGTAAATCGTTCCATTCTCGACCCAGATATGGCCGCAAAACGGTAAATCCTTTCTGCTTAGATATGGCATCTAAACGGTAAATAAGGCCACTTTCGGCAAAGACATATCCTCTAAACGGTAAACCCGGCCACTTTCGTCCCAGCTTTGTCCTCTAAACAGTAAATCTGTCCGGTTAACATCGGCTCGGATATGGTCTCTGAATGGTAATTCCGTCCACTGTCGACCCAGATATGGCCTCTAAACGTTAATGCGGTCACTTTCGGCATTATATGGCCTCCAAACGGTAAACCCGGCCACTTTCGGCTCAGATATGGCCTCTGAACCGTAAATCCGGCCACTATTGGCCATGGTATGGCATCTTGATCGTTTAGGGGCCAAAAGTGGGCGAATTTAGCGTTTAGTTGTCATTTCTGGGCCGAAAGTTGCCGAATTTAGAGGACATACATGGATCGAAAGTAACGAGATTTTTCATTTAGTGTACATATCTATTTACTGTTTAAAGGCTATACCTTGGCTGAACATGTACGAATTTACCGTTTAGTAGCCATATCCGGGCCGAAAGTGGCTGGATTTACAGTATACAGGACATATCTGTGTCGAAAGTGACCGAATTTATCGTTTAGATTCAATATATGGGCCAAAAGTGGCCGAGTTTACCATTTAGAGGCCATATCTGGGCCGAAAGTGGACGGATTTAGCGGCTAGATGACATATCGGTACCGAAAGTGGGTGGAAATTATCACTTAGAGGCCATATCTGTACTGATAGAGGCTTGATTTACCGTTCAGAAGCCATATTTAGAACGAAAATGACTGGATTTACTGAATAGAGGACATATGTGGGCAGAAAGAGGCCTAAATTTCCATTTAGATGATATATCTGGGCCGAAAATGGCTGGGTTTTACCGTTTAGCTGCCATAGATATGCCGAAAGTGCTTGAATTTATCGTTTTAGAGGACATATCTGGGCCGAAAGTGAACGGATTCACCGTTTAGAGGCCATGTCTATGACGAAATTCAACGGATTTACCGTTTAGAGGCCATATCTAGGCTGAAAATGGACGGATTTATCGTTTATAGGCCATATCTAGGCAGAAAGTTATTGGATTTATCATTAAGGGGCCATTTATAGGCAGAATTTTACGAATTTACCGTTAAGAGGCTATATCTGATCCAAAAGTGGTCGGGTTTACTGTTTCGCGGCCATATATTGATCGTAAGTGGCCTTATTTTACCGTTTAGATGCCATATTTGGGCCGAAAGTGTTCGAATTTACCATTTAGAGGATATATCTTGTCCGAAAGTGACCGGATTTACCGTTTAGAGGATACACGTGGGCCGAAATGGCCGGATTTAGAGGCCATATCATGCTGACAGTGGGCGGATTAATTGTTTATAGACCATACCTGGGCCGAAAAAGGCCTAATTTACCGTTTAGAGGCCATATCT
>NW_012130076.1:6331592-6344335 GCF_000143395.1 Atta cephalotes
TGGAAATGAAATTAATAATATATACATTATTATATGATACCCAGCACTTAATCGCTCTGGATTCCTTCCCCAATAAATAATTAAAAAAAAAGTAGGAATTAATCTAATTTCAAATATTATAAAATAAAATAAAATCTATAAATATAAAAAATATAATTAATACTACTAATATATTAATAAAAATTAATAATTTTATCCACTACTTGCATTTAAACACATATTAAACCCAAAATCCAAAATCTTAATTACTAATATTATTGAATAATAATTACACCCCAATCTTATTATAATATTAAATCATTCAATATCCTTATATATAAATATAAAAATTATTAAAAACCCAGACAAATAAAATAAATTATAATAAAATATAATTATATTATTATAACTATAAAATTCATAAATATAACTAATATAAAAAATTTTATCATACAAAATTTTTTTACTATAAATTAAATATTTAAGTATTTTAAATAACTATAAATAAAAATCTAATTATATTTTTTTAAAATACATTAATTATATGACAATAAAATAAAATTTACATTCCATACATAAAAATTATACTACCACATATATAAGATATAAATAATATTACAAAAAATTAACAAAAGAAATTAATTAATCAAAATAAATAAAACTAAAAATTTAAACTAAATAAAAATTATCAACTAACAACTTAATTTTAAAATTTCCTAAAATTAAATATATAATATGAATCATTACCTCTAAATCGAACAATTATAACTAATAATCATAATCCTAATACACTCTCACAAACACTAAAAATTAAATAATAAACTAAATAGAATTCTATTCTTACTTCTACTATTATAATATAAATAATTATTGATATATTTATTACTAACTACTCAACTATTATTAATATATTTAATATATGTTTATATATTAACACTAATAATATTAACACTAATAATATTAAAGAAATAAAAAAAATTTGTATGTAAATTATAATAAAAAAATATATAGTTTAATAATAAAAATATTAATTTTGTAAATTAAAGATATAACTTTTTCTTATTAAAACAAATAATCAAAAAAACATATTCTCATATATATCTTTAATCTCCAAAATTAATATTCTCTCTTTAAACTATTTTTTGTCTTATCTCTTCTTTACCGATTAACCCAAATTCCTATTTTATTTATTTACTTTCTATCTATCCCTCTTCAACTTATGACTAAATTTTCTAATATTTTTTTATTAATTATCTTTTCTTTATTATTACTCAATACTTTGATTATACTAATTAATTCATTTAATATCAGTTCTATAATTATTTTATTAATAATTTACTCCTTATTAATTTTTATTAATCTATCCTTCTGATCAGAAAACTACGTATACTCAATTATCTTATTCCTTATCTTAATTAGAGGATTACTTATTATCTTTTTATATTTTACAAGATTAATCTCTAATATAAAAAATAATTTTTACATTAAACTCATATTTATATTAACATTCTTAATAAATACAGTCTTATTCTTCATGAAATATTACTACTTTTCCGACCTTCCTTACTAATAATAAATTTTATTTAATTTTCTTAAATTCTAATATTTCCAGTATAAATTTTATTATCACAAAAAATATACGAAATTTTTTTTAACATCTATTTATATCCCTATAATAATTTTATCTTTCTTTGTATATTATTTTTCTTATTTATAATTATTAAAATTTGTTCAATTAAATCCTCTTCTTTACGAAAAATCAATTAAATTTCTTAAATAAAATAATTGCTATCAAAATAAAATTATTAATACATAATATAATAAATAATATTTAAAAATTTTTCTTCCTATTATTATCTTTTTACATTTTACTTCTATAAATTCTTCCTTCTCTCTCCACTCTTTATACCTTTATTATACTTAATTCCTATCTATAAACATTAATTCACTATTAATTACTATCTCTCCTCTAAATCTTCCATAAAAAATTTAAAAATACTAATATTAATTATTAAATTATATATAAAATCCTGTATCTTATTTAATTATTATATTTTAAAATATTTATTATATTAATAATATTAAATATCAATTTATATTTTTCTTTATATCTTATATAATAAAATCAATACAATTTCCTATATTATATGAAATATCCCTACGTTTATTCAAAAAATGTTATTTTCTTTACTTTTTACATCTATTAAAATAAAAATATGAAAAAAATTACTGAAATAATTAACCATTCTAATTAACCTCCCCTCACCTATTAATATCTCCTACTGAAAACTTCGGTTCCTTACTTGATATTTTTCTCTTAATTCAAATCATCAGGGGACTTTTTCTCTCTCAATTCATTACTGCCCTAATATTTTAATTACCTTCAATAGAATCATTCATATTATCCAAAATGTACCTAATCGCTGAATCATAATATCCATATAAATGGAGCTTCTTTTTTCTTTATCTGAATATACTTACTCATCGGACGAAATATCTATTACAACTCTTTTAACTTAACATATACCTGAATATTTGGTGTAACAATTTTCTTACTTTCAATAGCTATAGCTTTCCTTGGCTATATACTCCCTTGAGGACAAATATTCTGGGGAGCTACAGTAATTACTAATCTTATATCAACTAATCTTATATCCCGTATATTGAAAATACATTAGTCATATGAATTTGAGGTGGATTTCAATTAATAATTCTACACTAAACCGATTTTTCTCCTTTCACTTCATTCTACTTTTCATTATTCTTTTATTTATTATATTCCATCTATTCTTTCTACATCTGACAGGATCTTCAAATCTCACGGGAATAAATAGAGATCTTTAGAATATCCCATTCCACCCCTACTTTACCTTTAAAGATCTATTAGGTTTTAATGAAAAATAGATAATGTTATATTATCTATTTTTCTTCGTATTATCCTTCAATACCCTTATATATTCAGAGACCCAGATAATTTTAATCCGTTTAATCGTTTAGTCACACATACCCATATTCAATCTGAATGGTACTTCCTTTTTGCCTATGCTATTCTACGGTCTATCCCTAATAAACTTTAGTAATTGCCCTTACTATATCAATTTTAATTTTATATACACTTCACCTCACTAAATTTATTTATTCCCATCCTTCATGTATAATTCTATCTAATCAACTAATATTTTGAATATTTATTAATACATTTATTCTCTTAACTTGGTCATGCGCCAATTAATTGAGGATCCATATATCCTTATTATAAGTCAAATCCTTACTATAACTTATTTCTTATTTTTTGCCTTCTTCCCCTTAAATTATAATATATGAAAATTTATTATTTATTTATAAATTTCTTATCCTTTATCTTTCCCCCCAACTAATAATTACTAAATAATTACTTAAATCACATTCTTAAACAGCCCCTTAACTCCCAACTTCCCCTGTTCCCGCATTATCTTAAAACTTAAACTTTTATCCTTATCTTACACTATTCTATTAAACCTCTCTAACATAATTAACTCTTTAACTATATTATCTATATACATTTTTTACATTATTTATTAGCTATTAACTATATTTTATTATTTTTAATTTACAACCAATAATTTCCATTATTATATATTATTCTATTAAATTATTTAAATATCACATCTAACAACTTATCTTACAAATTTATTATAATTTACAACATTTAAATCGTTTAAATATATTTAAAATTAATGATCCTGAATAAGTTTATGTTTTGAAAACATATTAAAGAAATTTAAATTTTCTATTAATTTATTATTATATACCAATATTAATTGTTACTTTTAATAATTATCCTAATTTCACCCAACTTCGCATCATATATTTTTATTTATCTATTTTAACTATAGATTAATTTTACAATAACAATATCATCATATATAAATATAATATAACCCTAACCTCTTTAGTCTTCTCTCAACTTATCTTAATTTTTCCAAATATTTCAATATACATTAACCTACCACCTAACTTTTATCATATAATATAAATATATCATCTTAATTTTTAATTTTCCTTATTTCTCAAAATAATCTATCAACCAAAAATATTAACCCCGATATTCAATAATACTTAAATTAATATATATATATATATATACACATTAAATTAATCTCTTCAATTACTATTTCTAAAATACCGTTATAATATTTTTATTCTTTCTTCTATCCCCTACTTACTAATCCCTTCAACCATAAATACAAATATAAACTTGAATCAAAATGAAAATCATAAAATTTAAAATAAAAGATAAAATAATCTTTCAACAAAATATATTAACTCATCATACCGCATTCGTGGTATGATGAATATTTAATTTTATTGGATTAATATCCCATGTATTAAATTAATTAAAAATGCTATCCAATTAATATACAACCACGATCATAATAATCCAATTAAATTAGTAAATATTCCCACTATTAAATACATAAGAAAAATAATCATATCATACTCAGCTATAAAAATCAAAACAAACACCCCTATAAAATACTCCACATTAAACCCTGGAACTAACTCTGACTCAACAAAAGCTATCGACCTACGATACAATCCCGCTGACATTCTTACAAAAAATACCAAAAATGATGGACTTAACATGCCATTTCATAAAATCTAAAAAAAAATATCTTTATCTTAAAATTATCAAAACCAAAAAAATTATAATTAAACTAATCTCATATGATGAAGTTTGTGAAATAGCTCGCACAGCCCTAATTAAAGAATATATAGAATTAGAAAATCACTCTATAAACATAAATATAAAACCAATAATGTTAAAAAATTAAAATTAATAAAGAATAATTTAAATAATAAATATTTATAATATATCCTTTCGGCCCAGATATGGCTACTAAACGGTAAATCCATCCACTCTAAACGGAAATTTAGGCCACTTTCTGCTCAGATCCTCTAAACAGTAAATCCATTCATTTTCATCACAGCTATGGACTTTAAACGGAAAATCTGGCCACTTTCGACCCAGATATGGCTTCTAAACTGTAAATCCGGCCATTTTTGGCGCAGATATGGCCTCTAAACGGATAATCCGGCCAATTTCTAACCAGACATTGCCTCTACACGGAAGTTCCGGCCACTTTCGGCGCATATATGGCTCATAAACGATAAATTCGTCTACTTTCGGCACAGATATGGCCTCTAAACGGTAAATTCGGTAACTTTCGGCCCAGATATGGCCTCTAAACGATAAATCACGTCACTTTCGGTACAGATATGGCCTCTAAATGGAAAATTCGTCAACTTTCTTTCCAGATATGGTCTATAAACGTTAAATCCGGCCACTATCGGCCTAGATATGGCTTTTAAACGGTAAAACAATCCATTTTCAGCCCATATATGGCCTCTCAACTGTAAATCCGTTCACTTTCCGTCAGATATGACCTCAAAACGGTAAATCCAGCCACTTTCGGTCTGATATGGTCAAGAAACGATAAATCCCATCACTTTCGGCAGATATATGTCAACTAATCAGTTAATCCGAAACTTTCGGTAAATATATGGCCGTTAAACGGTAAATCTCGTTACTTTTGGCCCAGATGTGTTCTCTAAACGGAAATTTAGGCCACTTTCTGCTCAGATACGTCCTCTAAACGTTAAATTCTTCTACTTTCGGACCAGATACGTCCTCTAAATGTAAATCCGGCCACTTTCGGACTATATATGGCTACTAAACAGTAAATTCGTACACTTTCAGCCAAGGTATAGCCTTTAAACATCCGTCCTTTAAATCCGTCCACTTTCAGCCCAGATATGGCCTATAAACGGTAAATATCTCCACTTTCGACACAGATGCGGCGCTAAACGTAAAATCCTTCTTTTGGCCTTTTATGTCATTTAAACGGTAAATCCGCCCATTTTCGGCCCAGTTATGGCTACTAAACGGTAAATTCGTTTATTTTCTGCTCAGATATGATATTTAAACGGTATATCCGGCCACTTTCGGCCCAGATATGGTCACTCAACGGTAAATCCATCCACTTTCGGAGTTATATGGCCTCTAAATGGTAAATCCGGCCACTTTCAATCCATATATGGCTGTTAAACAATAAATTCGTACACTGTGAGACAAGGTATGGCCTTTTAAACGATAAATCCGTCTACTTTCAGACCAGATATGTCTAAATGTCATCTAAATGATAAATTCGGCCATTTTCGTCTCAGATATGGCCTCTAACCGGAAAATAAGGTCACTTTCTGCTCAGATATGGCCTCTAAACAGTAAATCCGTCCACATTCGACTCAGATACGAATATTGCTAATAATAACTAAATCTTAAAATAGGAATGATATGAAAATAATATATATCAATAATAAATGGATCAAAATATACCGTTACTTTTATTGCATATTATTCCGTCAATGATCTGCAGATCAAAGATTTTTTCAAGTAATTGATTAGTATTAGTAGATAGTTATTTGTAGTTTAGTAACAGGCGTTGTAAGAGTCGATTTGGCAGAGTCAATCTCGGCTGAGAGTCAGATACGAAATCAGATTTATTTAGCGTTTTTTCTTATTGGGATTTTCACATTCTCTTTCGTTGATGTAGAATATTATTACTGTTATGATGAATAATTTGTAGCTTTGCTCTAACATGTTTTATTATTATTTGGTATTTTGGTAAGAATAAAATCATAACTTTTAAATTATATTATTTTTCAACAATTTATAACTTGTACGAATAAGAGCTATATAAATAATGAAATATAGATTTCCATAATATCCATGAAATTCTATAGGATATAGAGCCCACTTTGAATCATTATGATCAGACAAAATTTGTTTTGATATAAATGTATTAATATTTTTGATCGGCCACCAGCATTTTGTTGCATTTAATCGAAGCCATGAGCTCGGACACAATTTCTTCTTCATCATTGCTGTCTTGAGGATACGTTATAACAGCATATGTTTTTGTCATTGTTAATTATCTATAAAGGTAATAATAATAATAATAATAATAATAATAATAATAATAATAATAATGATAATAATAATATACTTTGTTAGTAATATTAATTATTTACATTTCTATATGCTACACCTAGTTAGATATATACGGTATACTCGCTATAAGGACGTATCTTGATGAAATAAAGACAATATTACTGCTTCTTCTTCATCTAAAGGCAACGCATTTGGTTTTGATATCAGTCAATGAAGCAATAACTGATTTGTATTGTAATTCGCTAATTTGTTTAATTCCGATGTTTAAAGAATCAAGTTTTAAAAAATGACTTCAAATATTTTTACCCTCAAAAACGAAAATCTGTTTATTTTTTAAATAAACTTTTGTAAGCGAAATTATTGTATCATCAAGCAGAGAACAATTATCAGCGGGTCGTGTAATATATAATATATCTATATACTAATATAGAAGTCCTTGCATTGAATTGATTTTATTACTCTTTTGTCATTAGCATTTGAAATATTGCTAAAATGTGATAGAATTGGATAATTCTTTCTTTTACGTACTAAATCCAAATTATCATCTTCTATATAACGAATTAACTGTGTTAAAGGTCGATTCGAAGATCTGATTCTTTTTTTAATTTTTTTGTAATTTTCATACTTAAACTCGTTTAACGGTCCCCATAACTTCACGTAGTTACACAAATGAATTAAATTATGCACGTTATTTGAGATATGCTGATTGATATAATATACCATAATTTTCTGTAAAATACAATAATAAGCAGTGTGCATAATCAAGCAGTTGTACACAATATTCTTTCGAATATATAAAATTCGAATTATTATTACTGAGGCTTAAGAAATGAATGTACTTATCTTGAGATTCTTGTAAAATATTACAGGCCCGGTATACAACAACAATTGTCTAAATTAATATTGTCTAAATTAATTCGATAGCTTTAAATCGATCAACGTGATCGAGCACCCTTGGCTTTCTACAAAATTCTTTCGGTAGGAAAGTGAAAATGACAGCAACATTTAAAATGTCTAATCGAGCTGCCACAAAACGTATATTCATTTTACCCTGTACCCAGAACTGCAACAATTTTTTCATTATTCCTAACAGCACAAGATGCATATAATCCAATGAGAATTGTATGACCATTCCAATATTTAATTCTTCAAGACTTGAAGTGAATTTATGCTCTTCCTATTGTTTAAACTTGAAAGATTCATCTGATCTTAATGTTGCATGGATTTCTGAAATCCATGATGGAAATGTGACTTGATATTCTATATAATCTCCCTCCTGAATGCAATTACTACATCCAAAATGGACATTGTGTTTCACATCCTTTAATAAAAGATCTTGCAGGGCTATCGCAGATAAACGCATTTATTTTTACAGTTTTATTTTTTTATCAAATTCTATAATTTTCTATAATTTTCCTGAAATTTCAATGCAATCATTTGTAAAATATTATATTAAATCATTACCCTATTTTGGCTTTTTATCGTATATACACCAACTATAAATGGTTCAGTGTAAAAATCTGCCACGATACTAGCTAAAATTGGTCAAAATTAACTACCGGATGATTTTGTTAACGGAAGATCCTCTACATTCACGTTAATATTTATTTGTTTCCTATGGATAGGAAATACGTGAATAATGCTTACAACAGACTTTTTTAAACTTTCGCCTAAACCTGCATGATAATAATGTACCAGTTCCATTTGCACAATATCTACTTATTTGGGAGTTCAAAGTAAAGTTCTAGCGTCAATTGATAGATCATGGCCGTATTTCACTAGAATTTTCAACAAACTATTTAAAGCAAAATGGATCAAAGAGTTATTAATAGCTCATTTTCGAATCTCATCTGAAATATCAGTTAAAATTGAAAAGTCTTCATCAGAATTGCTTGACTGAAAAAGAAAAAATTTTCATTGCATTTCATTTCATACTAATTCTTGCACATGTCGATATTAAATCATTATTTACATTGAAATTGTCAATGTTAACTTCTCTTACGACATTTTGTTTCTAAGATAATTGCTCGATACTGTCTGATACATCACGAACGATATCATTTTCGATTTTTAAAAAAATTTAAATTAACCGGCTGAATATGAATATTATTAATTATATATAAATTAATTATATATAATATTCTTAAATTCTTTTAAAAAGTCTTTTATGTCGCTACTTTGGTGTTACACAAGAAATGTCTAGTTTTAGTTTTGTTGTGGGTGTTCTGAATATATTTAAATTTAATATAAATACAATGGAAAATAGAAAATATGTCACGAATTGATATCAAAATTGCGTTTTTTCTATTAATTTTTGTCAATGACGAATAATTCATTGTAATATACTAAATGTTTGAAATGTTTGAAAAAAATATCTGACAACATAAACAATTATGTAGATTGACATGATGAAAATCGATAATACATAAGCATTACCTATTTCTTGAGTGAAAATTTTTGAGAATTTTTTTTAGCAAAAAACAATATTTTATTATATTATTTCATGTTTCAAAGAACATAACAAAATTTTCTGGAAATATAACTTTTTCATAACATTTTGTAATGAAAGACGATGCCCTGATATTATTACATCTCGTTGGCGGATATCATCATTATGCTTTGTAAAGTGCTGTAGCTACAGCACTTTAAGTAGCACTTTAATAAGTATCACATATATAAGTACAAGTTATTAGAATTAAAATGTATGTGATTCTAATGAAAGTGTAAAGGTGAATATCTGAAAAGAAATTATGACGAAATCACATGGCATATTTTTTCTGTATTTTTAGAAGGTATTTTCCATTTAGTGATACAAATATAAGCGGCGTTCTATTCTTTCTTGATTCAATGAATAACAAAGATAAAACGATGTTGTATTGATTTATATCGCTGTAAAGCATCCAAAAATATTCGAAGTTTGTTCGCGTCGTATGCTCCAACATGCTCCTGCTACGATTTTACTCACTCCAATGCGATCGTCGGAATAAAAATTTATGATAGAAGCATATAGAAACATGTCGAACTTGCGACGCGAACAAATCTTAAGAACCGGCTCCAACATCAATTAATTTAATCGACTGATTAGGTTAATCAAAATTGGTGAGATCGGCTCTAAATCATTATCGCGACTTGAAAATTGTAAGTATAGATAAATGCCGATCTAAGGTCATCTAAGGATATCTAAGGTCAGAATCAGATTATGCATTGGAAATTGAAATTGCATCGAGGTTGGATATTGGAGATTGGATTTTGATCAATCAGAGCGAAGAAAGCAAAGATAGAGATTAAAATTAGAGCTCGGTCTATTTTCCTAATCTTCAATCTCAATAATAGCCAATGGCTTGGCGACTTTTTAATCATGTGGTAAACATTTGATATTTTTTTATATAAGCAAAAGATTGATAAATAATAGGTGTTCATATACTCGATCAAAGTTGTCAACACTTTCAAAAATATAGCGATGAAATATCTTTCGAAACCGAAACGAGTCTGCCGCGGTTAACAGTTGTTGAGTCGTTGAGTCAAAATTGAAGTTAAATAACACAATATGTACTTTCGAATAGTGGACTCAGCAGCCATATTATCAATTGCAATACAAATCGCTGTCATATAATGTAATTGGACAATCTTAAATCTTTAATCGATAATCTCAATTTCTAATGCGTAGTCTGATTCCGGCCTAACACGAATTCAAAACTCGATAACATCGATCATGCATCAAATGTCTAAATTAAAAATATAAAAACATCGCACTTATCAAATACGAATAGACGAGACGATGAAGAAATAGTATGTAAATCATAATATCTTGATCAAAAAATTCCCGGAATTCATTCAGAAAATTCAAAATACAAGTTTTATTCATCAAAAGTGATATTGTCCCCTTCAAAGTACTCCCTATCGACTGCAACGCACTTATGTCAGCGCTTGATCCAGCTCTCGAAACATTTATGGAACTCTATTGTCGGTATAGCCATCAGAGCCGTCTTCGATTTTTCCATTATCTCCTTTCGGCTGTTAAAACGCGTTCTCCCCCCCCCCCCGTAATGGTTTTTTGACTCGATCGAACAGAAAAAAATCGCAGGGAGCTATATCAAGTGAATTCGATGGCTGTTGGATGGTATTCGTTTCGTTCTTTGTCAAAAATTCACGGCACTGTGCGACGATGCGTTATCATGGTGCAAAATCCACGAGTTGTTTGCCCACAAATCCTTTCTTTTTTGGCGAACTGTTTTACGCAAACGTCTCATAACGCCCAAATAATACTCCTTATTAACTGTCTGACAAAATTCGTGATGTACAATACCATTGTAATCCATGAAAACCGTGAGCATCGCTTTCTTTTTCGATTGAAAACGACGTGGTTTTTTTGGTCTTGGCTCATTTGAAGCTTTCCATTCACTCGCCCTATATCTGGATTGCGTGTCGTACTCATAAATCCACGTCTCGTCTCCAGTAATGATGAAGTTGGGTCGAATTCAGCCTTGATGTGAAATGATGTCTTTGGCGATGACAACGCAGTCCCTTTTTTGCATGAAATTCATTTCCTTCGGGACCAACTTTGCAGCAACATGGCGCAAATCCAAATCATTAACTACAATGTCCTGAATGGATCCATAAGCAATGTTTAAGTCCTCTGCCAGCTCTCTGATAATTAATTTGCGGTTATTGATCAACATTTCTCTCACTTTATTGATGTTTTTGTCGGTTTTCGATGTCGACGGTTTGCCATTGCGTTCGTCAACCTCGACGGACTCACGACTACTTTTGAAACGTTCATGCCACTCATAAACGGCTGTTTTCTTTAAAGTATCACTACCGAAACAGTTTCCCAACATTTCCAAGGTTTTCACACCAATGAATACATTTTTAACGTAAAATTTAATACAAACTCATTGCAAATTCAATTCCATTTTTAAAATTGTAAAAAATCGAAAATACGTGCAGAGGTAGATGTACTCAAGACGGCATAACTTTTTTACAAATGTCAAGCTGTGATGATAAAATTTGGTGGGAATGTCAATGATAGATGTGGCAACCTAACCAAAAAAAAAAACAGAACTCAAATTAGTTGACTCAGAGCATCACCTTGTGGTAATTCCGGGAACTTTTTGATCAAGGTGATATGCTATGGTATATATATATATATAATAGAACACTTCGATAATGAAAGTTGAAAGTCGAACTAATTATATGATCTAAATTGATCAGGCAATTCCATTATTGAATATATAAATATGTACTTTATTTAATTTTACACAATGAAAAGATCCACTACACTCAAAAAAGACTGTAAGTCTGATATCAACCATTTTTCTACCATATTAATTTGCAAATTAGTAAATTAGTTTTTGGCGGGGTCGATCATGGAGAGATCGCGGATGAAAAGACGCTTTTGCGCCATAGACGATATACAATGTTTGATAATTCTATCGACAACACTTGTAGGCAGGTAGAGCGGATTAAACTTCAGAGAAGTTCTCTACCATTTTACTATTTTTGCAATAGTTAACGATATATTAATTTGTAAAGAGGTTTGCGTCGCATACTCCAACACGCTCCTATATACTCCTATCATAGTTCTTTTTCGCTCTAATGAACGCATTGTTAGAAACTTATTGGAGCATGCGACAAACCTCGGCTGATAGTTTATGTGTCTCGTGCCAAGTAAACGCGCAACGCGAGATATCAAAAATATATTCAAATTTGAGATGTGTGTGTGTGTGTGTGTGTGTGTGTGTGTGTGTGTGTGTGTGTGTGTGTGTGTGTGTGT
>NW_012130076.1:6352709-6361241 GCF_000143395.1 Atta cephalotes
CGTCGTCTCTCTCTCTCTCTCTCTCTCTCTCTCTCTCTCTCTCCCCCTTTTCTCCTTCCCTCCCACTTCCTCCTCTCTCTTTCTGTTTCTCATCTTCCTCCCTTGTCCCCGCCGCTTGCATCTGGAAGCGGTTCTGCGTGACTCCCTGCAGATCCGTCTTAATTTTCGAATTCGGGGACGAGTGTCTCTTACAATGGCAGACTGCGTTTTGCACACATTAGGTCGCTTATTGCGTTGGTCAGAGACCTTATTGCCTTCCGGTTGGATGTTTTGGTGCTCGCAATTACGTGCCCGTTCGCTCGGACAGTTCTATGAGTCGCCGTTGGAGCGGTGTCGCGTTATATCTTGATGAGTCTTCCCAATTCTCCCCGATCGGTTTGGGCGTCCCACCGTGGGTACTCACTGATATTATTGTTGTGTCTCTCAATCTTGCTCGCGGTCGGATGGTAGTCGTCTGCGTATATCACCCTTCTGCATCACTTTCTAACTTGCATTTTATAGAATCATGCCTATCATGTGCGGCGCGTATCAACGCGATTGTATGCCTGGGCGATTTCAATGTCGACATGCTCAGTCAAATTGATTATAACGCCAAATTGTTATTCGATATCGCTATTTTTTCTTAAGCAATTGATTGATGCTCCAATTCGCTTAATATAATTCAGTAACCAGCATAGCTCTTATTTTTGTCTCATCGAACATTAATTGAGTGTTGAACAATTAATTGAGTGCCGAGTCAGCGATGCAATCAGTGTGAGATCATGTTACTATCCATGTTACGCTGGCTATTCCACGATCATATCGTCCTGGTCGTGTATCTTTTTCGTGTAACATTCATGCAATCAGACCTGAAGACCTATCGAATATGAGCTGAGGCTGATAGACTGGTTCCCTTTAAATGCAACGTCGCATGTTGATAAGATAATGTTGATCTCTTACTTTATTGCCTCTCTTACTGCAATTTTTAACCGATTACTTGTAGGCGTGTTTCTCGTCCTCTCGCGGTGTAGCTGAATGGTACAGTCTGACGGCTCATTGAGTTGAAGAGACCTGCCCTTCTTAGATACAGGCGATCTCAGTCTCCTGGATTGGCAGCGCTACAATAGTTTGTGGAACGACGAGAATATTGCTGTTTATCGTGAGAAAAAATCCTTCCTCTCTACCTGGCTTATAATTGATTCCTCACTCCCATTCTGAAGAAATTTCAAATTTTAATATCCTTTCTTCCTATCAGTCTCGTTTTCGTTGATCTCATAGTACAATGACACATTGCTATGATGTCGTGCTTCGTACTTTCAACTATAGTCATCTTACTTCCATCGTTGCGCTGAACTTCACAAAGTTTTTCGATACTGTCAATCATGACTTACTTTTAGTCAAACTTAAGTTATGCAGTCATCCTGCTCTCTCACTAATCTGTTCGTTCTTTACAAATCGCACGCAGCAGATCTTCATATATAAACCTTTTTCTCTTTTCTCCTCTACTCCGTCGTTCTCTCTGGTGTTCTCCAAAGTTCCATTCTCGGATCTTTACTATTTAATATTTTTGCCTCTAATTTGTCTAATGTTTCTCTGTTTTCTGAACTCTTCATGCAGATGACGTAATTTTTCTCAAATCCTTTTACTCATTCAATGCTTTAATAATTTGTTCTGCTATGAATACAGACTTAAAATCTTATTGCCAAATGGTCTATTAATAATGCCCTGCATTATCTAAAGCCTTCTAAATTATCCTTGTTGATTGTCAGTTCCTCAACATTGTTATTTAATATTTAATTCTTTGACATTTCTCTTAATTCTATTCCAATTCCTCGCTCCTCCTCCATTAAAATTCTTGATGCTTATGTTGATTCTTCATGATTATTTGAGTCACACGTGGCCGTCAAAGGTCGGACTGCTTATGCTCGTATACACAAACGTCTTCTTTATCTTCTTCGCCACATCCTTTCCAGCTCTCAAAAACTTCTTACTTCTTAATTACTTGTTATTTCTCTATTTGATTATACTGAAGTCATTCATGTTCCGGCTCTTAACCAACATCTGCTAATTCATATATAGCGTATTCAAAATTCTTGTTTCTGCTTCTTTTATTGCATAAATCTAAACGACCATATATCTCCGTATTATCAGAGATCTGGCTGGCTTAAGATTTGTCAGCGTTTTTATTCTCTACCTATGCTGTCTTGTATTTCTCTCTTTCGCTCCAATACTTCTTTATATCTGCTACATCTCTTTCAGTTGAACATAATTCTTTGAATATAATTCTTCTTGTCACCAGATATCAAGATTACTTATCCTTCTCCATATATTGATCTATTAAGTGCCATTTTCTCCTACACTTCTCCTACACGTCAAATATTTTAATTCCCTTCCTGATTCAATAAAAATTTCTCCCTCTCTGTCTTCCTTTCGTTCTGCTTGCGTTTTATCGCATCACTCACAGTATTTAAACGAGACTGATGTGTTGCGGATGTATGCGCGTATGTGTATGATTTCAGTTATTATCTCTTATTGCATTATCGTCTTATTCTGGTTTTGTTACTGATAGGCTTTGTAACAACAATTTAGCTGACGCCATTTGCAAGCTATTATTGTCTATTGTATTGGAAGTACAAATTAGTTCGGTCCGTTTCTCTAAAAATGGCTCCAGCTGTTGTGAATGGTTCATAGTGACAGCTGATTTTGGCGGTTTCAGAGAGGTTAAACATCTGCTAATAATATACATAGTTTATATTGCTTTGAGTTTTATACAAAAATTTTAATTTTTACTTTGTTTGAAATGTTGAATTTTGTGTTAATCAAGCAGCATTTGCGAGAGGTTTTGATTTTCTGCTTTAATTAGAAGAAAAGTACGGCTGAAACCCATCGAATGCTTGTCGAAGTTTATGGTGACACTGCTCCAACTGATAAATTATGTAGGGAATGTTTCAAAGATGGAAATTTCAGCATTGAAGACAAGCCTCGCTCTGGACAGTCAAAAAAATTCGAAGACAAAAAATTAGAGGCATTACCCGAAGAAGATCAGAGTCAAACGCAAAAGGAGCTTGCAGAATTATTGAGGGTAATTCAACAAGCCGTTTCTGTACGTTATGAACTGAAACCGAGAGACATTGAAAGGCGATTTTTCACTTGCGAACAGCTGATTCAAAGACAATAGAGAAAAGTTTTTTGCATCGGATTGTGACTGGAGATGAGAAGTGGATATTCTACGACAACCCCAAGAAGAAAAAACTACGCTAATCCTAGTCAATCGTTGCCATCGACATCACGGCCGAACATTCATGGTTCGAAGATCAAGCTCTGTATCTGATGGGATCAAAAAGGTCTTGTTTATTATGAGCTGCTGAAATCTGATGATTCCATTATCGGGCGGTATCGGCTACAATTGTTTCGTTTGAGTCGTGCATTGCGAGAAAAACGGCCGGAATACGAGCAAAGACATGATAAAGTTATTCTTCTTCATGACAACGCTCGGCCTCATGTCGTTAAAGTCGTAAAAAAATATTTGGAAATGAGATGTTTTACCGCACCCGTCGTATTCTCCGGACTTTGCTCCTTCTGATTACTGATTATTCCGAAGGATGCAGCAAGTCACCGGTTCACTTCTTTCGCAGAAAATTGGCTCCAAAATTGGATCGCCTCCAAAGATGAGTCATTTTTTCGAGATGGAAAAAAATAGTAGGCAACGATGAGCAATACTTTAATTGATCTGTTCATTCATTTTGTTTTGAAGTAAATGCATTACGAACTAATTTGTACTCCCAATATTTATGTTTATGTCAACTGTAGTCTATTGTATTACATTTTATGTCTATTATTCTGTTAACACGTAGTCTTTTACATAAAACTTAACTTTTACATAAAGTGTAGATATCACAAGTGTGTGAAAATTAAAATCGCGAATAAAACCTTTTGTAGCACCCTGATAGAGGTGACTATATTTAACATACTAAGGCAACTCACTTTTAATTGCTTTATTCAGTCACGCAAAATTCTTCTTTCGAATATTAATTCTAATAATTCGATCCACTCGAGACAGGTGTATATGAAATATCTAATAAAAAAGTTCGTATATGAGAATACATTACGGGGAAAATAAATTAAAAGGTTTAGTAGAATATTATTATTTCAACATCAATGAGATAATATCTAGCATCTTCCTCATATCATACTTCTTCCTCCTCTTCCTCCTCCTCCTCCTCCTCCTCCTCCACCTCTTTCTCCTCCTTCTCTTCCTCTTCGTCCTTCCTCTCTTTTTCCTCCTTCTGTTTTTTATAATTTTATCTTCTTTATTTTCATGCACTGTAAAATAATATTTTGTTATTATTTGTATAAACTTGTTATGGGATTTTTTTGCTAACTATTTAAAACTTATTTCGTGACGAAATATCAAGGTATTCTTCAGCTGAACTGAGCATACAAAGAATTGCGATATCCTGCGAATTATCTAAAACAAAAATAATATTTTTAAGATTATATTTCTAATCACATACGAAAACTGATTTTATAGGGAGATTATGTTTTAAAAATTCGACTTACCAGATGATAATATGATCATGAAAATGTTCCGCTCATTATGCGAAATATCTCGCACGGCCTCGCTTCATATTCTTCCTAGAAAATTTGATATTTTAATAGATGAAATTCATAATTTAATTGTTTATTTCTAATTAATTTTTATTATTTTCCAACTTACGTGCTGATACGAAATCATCGAGCGCTTCTGTAGCTGGTCATCGTCGTCTCAAACTAAAACGATCTACCGAACGTCCCATGAGAGGTGGGGCGGAGGGGGGGGGGGTAAGAGTCGGCGGCGAAAATCGTGCGCCCTTTGTAGAGCGAAGGGTAAAAATCAAACGAGAATCGAGCCCCTTTGTAGGAAAAAGAGAGAGGAGTAAGAATCGGAAGTGAGAGTCTTGTGCCCTTTTGCAGGGGAAAAGAGTGTGAGAGTCGTTTCGCGTGAAAAGTTGTGCGCCGCTTGGCAGGGGGGAGGTGAGAGTTGCTTCATGCGGAAAGTACAAAACATAATTATCCAAAATTATTAGCTTTAAAATAAAATTTCTGCTTTAGGTACATTATTTTATACTTATGTTTTTAAAACAAAAAATTTATCATATTGCAACTTTATATTTAAAGTGAAAAAATCGCGTGGAAAGTCATTATTTTCCTAAGTAGAGATTGAGGTAAATCGCTTCGCGATGATTTTAGTTTACAATGAATTTTGGATTACAATCTTTGTTTTAATTTTTTTCAGTCATTGTGAATAGTTTCGATCGGTATATTTCAGTTAGTCAATCAGATCACTTCGACACAAATAAGAAGAATAACGCTTTTCAAACATTGAAAATGCATTTACACGAATTCATTAATATGACTTACAATTTCGATCGTCTGTGGAATTTTTTATGTGATACAAAAGTTATACTTAAAGAAATATTGTGTCCAAGATGTGAAAATGTATTGACATTAACTAATATTGAGGAAAATCATGTATTTCATTGTACAAAGCATTATTATGAAATGAATAGAACTCGAAAACGACAAAAAATAACGTGCAATTTAAAAATGCGTTCCATGGAACATGATTTGAAAGAGCGCGTTTAGAACTTTCTACAATATATCAATTTATTTCCTTATTTTTTAATGATATAATGAATGAGCCACCACGAAATAGATTTTTGATGGATGATTTATAACTCGAAAATCATACACTGTTGTTGATTGGATGAACTTTTATCATGAGGTAAATAACATACTGTTCATTTTATGTTTATGCATCATAATAAGCAAAGATTTTTGTGCAAAATTATTTTTAGTTACTTTAACGATGGGTTGAAAATAGTCAAAAACAAATTGATAGACAGGATATAATCGTAGAAATAGATGAAGCAAAGATAGGCAAAAGAAAATATAATTCTGGACGTATAATTAGAGGGCAATGGGTCTTCAGAATTGAACATTAAGAAAATATATTTATTTTGCCTGTACTTAATCTATTAAACCTGTTCTGCCAATTATTTGAAAATATATCGCGGTTGTATTATTAATTCTGATAAATGGCGCGCATACGATGCTTTATGCAATGAAAATTTCACAGTACAAATTTTGTAAATCCTGAAAGTGGTGCACATACACAGAAAGATTTTGGAGAGATATGCATGCAAGTATGCCTCGATACGGGTATTCGAGATTACATTATCTGCATTATATTGCAGAATTGTTACAGAATTAAGTACTCAAGAGAGTACTTAATTATAGTGATTGAATTCATGCTTTTTTTTGATATTATGAGTGCTATGTATCCATTACATGATAATTAAATTTATTTGCAAATATGATGATTACATTTTATTATTTTTTCTTATTGAAGAGGGTGGTTTTCATCTCATCTCTTCCCCTAGGGAAGCGTGATCTTCATTAAGCGACTTCCACTGCACTTTCCTCCTGCCTAGGAACGCGCAACTTTCGCGAATAACATTCGTCGTCGATATAATTGTTGAAGAATTTTTGTGATATTCAGTATTACCAAATATTTATTAAATTAATTTTGATATAATGATTATCAACTTTTTTTGTTTGTAATTTTTTAACGGATAATGTTTTGTAGTTAAAACTTCCAAAGATCACTCGGGGTCATGATCATGATAATATCAAGATCAAGGACATTGGAGTGGTTTCCTTGATCTACAACCATTTTTATAAATCCATTATCAGAATATTTTCCTTATCTCTTCTTATCGAAGAATTAGTATCATTGCTTATGATGCGAAAGATTTTGATGACGCACAAGGAAAATAAAAATGTTCCAAACGAAGTTTCATATGCAAATACACAGGATTTACCGATTAGATGCAATATTTGGCCTTAAAATAGATGATGACTGAAAGTGGCCGGATTTACCGTTTAGACACATTACTTGGCCGGATTTACCGTTCAGAGGCCATATCTGGGCCGAAAGTTGTCAGATTTATCATTTAGAGACCATATCTGGGTCGAAAATATACGCATTTACCGTTTAGAGGCCATATCTGGCACGAAAGAGACCGGATTTATCGTTCAGAAGCCGTATCTAATCCGAAAGAGGATGGATTTACTGTTTAGTAGCCATTATCTGGTCGAGAGTGGACGGATTTACCGTTTAGATGACATATCTGGGCAGAAAGTAGTAGGATATACAGTTTAGAGGCCATATATAGGCAGAAAGTTCCTGGATTTACACAGTCGATGCCATATCTGTGCAGAATGTGGACGGATTTTTCATTTAGAGTCCATAACAGGTATGAAAGTAGCCGGATGTACCATTTAGAGGGTATATCTGGTCCGAAAGTGACCGGATTTACCGTAAAGAGGACATAACTGGGCCGAAAGTAGCCGTTTAGAGGACGTATATGGTACGAACGTGACCGTATTTAACGTTTAGATGCCATATCTGTGCCGCAAGTGGCCGGATTTTACATTACGAGGCCATAACTGGGTCGAAAGTATGCGAATATACCGTTTAGAGGCCAAATCTTGGTTGAAAGAGGATTTAATGTTTAGAGGCATTATTTGGGTCGAATGGGCCGGATATTGACCGAAAGTGTCCCATTCATTAGTTTTTATTCGTTTAGAGAATACATATCCGGGCCGAAAATTGCCGGATTTACTGTTTAGAAGGAATATCTGGACCGAAAATGGTGGAATTTAATGTTTCGATGCCATATCTGGTCCCAAAGTAATCTGGTTTACCGTTTAGAGGCCACATCTGGGCCGAAAATGGCTTCAATTTCCGTTTAGAGGCCATATCTGTGGCGATAGTGGCAGGATTTACCGTTAAGAAGGCATATCAAGCCGACCCTGGACGGATTTACAGTTTAGAGGCCATATCTGGGCCGATAGTGGCCGGGTTTACCGATTAGAGGGAATATTTGGGCCGAAAGTGGACGGGTTTACCGATTAAAGGACATATCTGTGCCGAAAGTGGCCCTGTTTACCATTTAGAGACCATATCTGGTCTGAAAGTGGCCGGATTGACCGTTTAGATGCTATATCTTGGCCTAAAGTGGCCGTATTTACCGTTTAGAGGCCATATCCAGGTCGGTTTTACCGTTTAAAGACCATATCCTTGCCGAGGATGGCCGGATTTACCATTTAGAGGCCATATCCGGATTTATCGTTTAGATGTTATATCCGGGCCAAGGTAGGCCGTATTTACCGTTAGGAGGTCACATCCGGGTCGGATTTACTGTTCAAAGGCCATATACGGGTCAAGGGTGTCCGCACAAATCCCCGAGATGTCACTCGCGGTCTCTAGGCCATCGGGAATGACCAAATGTATCCCCGAAAGTCCACCCCCGATGACCAGGCTCTTAGTGGTGGCCGGACTTTCCCATAGGCCTTCCCGGAATTACCCTCAGGAGGACTCCTCCTCCGCTCAGTTTTATGGGTGTGACCGGACTTACACCCAGGTCGCAGGGATTGGCCGGACTTACAACCAAGAGGCAACCCCCTGTTCCCATACCAACAGGCGTTGCGGAATATACACGCAGGGAT
>NW_012130076.1:6365754-6367955 GCF_000143395.1 Atta cephalotes
AATCAATTTCAAAAAAAAACTTTTTATGAAATTTATAATGATGTTGAATTTTATTATTATTAGGTTTATAGAATAAATTAGAGGGTGATAATATAAAAAAATATATAAAAGAAATTAAAATAAATATTAATATACTTAAAAAAATTAAAGTAAAGATTCATATTAAAGGCATTATTTGTGGCATATAAAAATATTATTTTATAATAAATAATGTTTTTAAATTAATAATTTAATGTTAGTTAATTAACTAATTTTTAAAAGATAATAGAAGAATAAATATTTTTTATTAATAATTTAAATGAATTTATTTAATAAATTGAGGTAATAAATAAGTATAAGTAAAGGGCGATAATTATGTAAGTAAAAAGTTAAATAAGACAGATAAGGGATAAGATAAAAAATAAAAATTGATACATATAAGAATAAACTATTATATAAAAAATGGCGTTATTTTTAAAAGAATAGAGGAAAGAGTTATATTTTAATAATAATTAATAAGTAAAGGAATTAATTAGTTTGAAAATAAGGATTTTTATATTAATTTTAATTAAAATTTTCATTATTTTTAAAAGGCAGGTAAGGGAAATTATTTTTAGTTGCGATTGGATAAAAGTTTCTCACTATACCCTTATTTAAAGACAACAACCGCCTTCCCGACCGTTCATAATATGAATTTACTATATAAAATATCCCTGAAGAACACTCCATGAGAAATTATCATTACATATCTTCCTAATATTCCCACTTTATAAAAAGTTATTAATCTACATAACATTAAATTTATATGAACTACGGATAAATAAGCTACTATACTTTTTATATCAACCTGAACTAAACACAAAATTCCCATAATAATTCTTCCAATAATTCTTACCCTAAAAATAATATATCCATATTTAACTCCAACTCCAATTATAATATATCTCTATTAATCGAATTAACCCATACCTATTTTTAATAATACGCCAGCTAAAATTATTGACCCGTGTGCTGGGGCTTCAATATGGGCCTTAGGTAATCAAACATGAAATAAATAAATAGGTACTTTAATAAAAAAGGCCATATAAATTATTAAAAATCCTCAAAAAGTAAAATTATAATTACTTATAATTCTCATTATTAACCTAAACTTCACAATTATCCATATAACATATATATATATATATATATTATTATAAATATAAACTAATAATGGAAATGAAATTAATAATATATACATTATTATATAATATCCAGCACTTAATCGCTCTGGATTCCTTCCCCAATAAGTAATTAAAAAAAAAGTAGGAATTAACCTAATTTCAAATATTAAATAAAATCAAATCAAATCTATAAATACAAAAAATATAATAAATACTACTAATATATTATTAATAAAAATTAATAACTTTATCCCACTACTTCCATTTAAACAACATAAATATTAAACCCAAAATCCAAAATCTTAATTACTAATATTATTGGATAATAATTACATCCCAATCTTATTATAATATTAAATCATTCAATATCCTTATATATAAATATAAAAATTATTAAAAACCCAAACAAATAACATAAATTATAATAAAATATAATTATATTATTATATATAATTATAAAATTCATAAATATAACTACTATAATAAATTTTATCAAACAAAATTTTTTTACTATTAATTAAACGTTAAATATTTAAGTATTTTAAATAACTATAAATAAAAATCTAATTATATTTTTTTTAAATACTTTAATTATATGACAATAAATAAAATAAAAATTTCTTTCCCTACATAAAAATTATACTATCACACATATAACATATAAATAATATAACAAAAAATTAACAAAAAAAATTAATTAAACAAAATAAATAAAACTAAAAATTTAAATTAAATAAAAATTATCAATTAACAACTTAATTTTAAAATTTCCTAAAATTAAATAAATAATATAAATCATTACCTCTAAATCGAACAATTATAGCTAATAATCCCAATACACTCTCACAAACACTAAAAATTAAATAATAAACTAATAAAATAAAATTCTTTTCTTACTTCTATTATTATAATATAAACTATTATTGATATATTTACTACTATCAACTCAACTATTATTAATTTAATTAATATATGTTTATATTAACACTAATTATATTAAAGAAATCAAAAAATTTGTATGTAAATAATAATATCTAAAAAAATGTTTTATAGTTTAAT
>NW_012130076.1:6372288-6377700 GCF_000143395.1 Atta cephalotes
ATCCCTAGTGGCATGGGTGTATATTCCACAACCTCCATTGGCATGGGGACCGGGGATTGCCTCTCGTTTGTAAGTCCGCCCACCACCTGCGTCCTGGGGGTAAGTCCGGTCACACCCATGAGACTGAGCGGAGGAGAAGTCCTCTCGGGGGTAATTCCGGGAAGCCCCGGGGGCCTATGGGAAAGTCCGGCCATCACCAGAAGCCTGGTCATCGGGGGTGGACTTTCGGGGGTACATTTGATTACTCCCGATGACCTAGGGGCCGCGGGTGGCACCTCGGGGATTTATCCGGACATCATTGACCTGTATATGGCCTCTGAACGCTAAATGCGGCCACCTTCGGCAAGAATATAACATTTAAACAGTAAATCCGACCCGGATATAACCTCTAAACGGTAAATCCTACCACTTACGGCACAAATATGTCCTCTAAACGGAAATTTAGGCCACTTTTTGCCCAGATATGTACTCTAAATCTACATATTTTAGTACCAGATACGTCCTCTAAACGATATATTCGGCCACTTTCGGCTCATATATGGCTACTAAACGGTAAATTCGTACACTTTCAGCCAAGGTATGGACTTTAAACGGTAAATCCGTCCACTTTCGGACAAGATATGGCCTCCAAACGGTAAATCCGTTGACTTACGATCCAGATATCCTCTAAACGATAAATCCGGCCACTTTCGACCTATATATTGCCTCTAAACGATAAACTCCGCCACTTTCAGCACAGATATGGCCTCTAAACTGCAAGTCCGTTCATTTTCGGCCCAGATATGGCACCTAAACAGTAAACCCGTCCACTTTTGACCAATATGTGTCATCTAAACGATAAATCCACCACTTTCGGCACACATATGTCTTCTAAAGATGTGGCTTCCAAATGGTAAATCCGTTCTCTTTCGGCCCAAATATGTCATCTAAACGGTAAATTCGTCCATTTTCGGCCCATATATTGCAGTTAAACAGTATACTCCGCCATATTCGGCCCAGACTTGACATCTAAACAATAAATTCGGCCAGATGTGGCTTATAAACGGTTAATCCGATCACTTTTGGTCAATATATGGCCTCTAAATGGTAAATCCGACCATTTTCGGGCCAGATATTGCTCTGAATGTTAAATACGTTCATTTTCGGCCCATTTATGGCATCTAAACGGTAAATTCGGCTACTTTCGGCGTAATATGGCCTCTAAACGTTAAATTCGATCACTTTCTACCTAGATATGGCCTCTAAACGGTAAATCCGGTCACTTTCGGCCCAGATATGTGATCTAAATGATAAATCCGGTCACTTTCGGACCAAATATGTCTTCTAAACAGTAAATTCGGCCACTAATGGCCCATATATAGCATCTAAACGCTAAGTCCGTTCACTTTCGGCCAGAAATTGCCTCTAAACCGTAAATCCGAATAATTCTAGTCCAGATATGGCCTCTATTCTATAAATACGGCCACTTTTAACCCAGATGTGGCCTCTAAACGGTAAATCCTGCCACTTTCGGATCTGATAAGGACTTTAATGTGTAAATCCGCAAACT
Source organism: Atta cephalotes (assembly GCF_000143395.1). Taxonomy (NCBI): domain Eukaryota; kingdom Metazoa; phylum Arthropoda; class Insecta; order Hymenoptera; family Formicidae; genus Atta; species Atta cephalotes. The sequence goes on from NW_012130076.1 coordinate 6,373,838, forward strand.
TTCGGCCCAGATATGTCCTTCAATCGGTAAACCCGACCAGTTTCGGCCCAAATATGTCTTCTAATTGGTAAACCCGGCCACTTTCGGCCAGATATGGCCTCTAAACGGTAAATACGTTCACTTTCGGCGAGATATGGTCTCTGAATGAAAAAACCGGCCACTTTCGGCCCAGATATGGCCGCTAACCGTAAAATCCTGCAACTTTCCGCCTGTTATGGCGTCTACTGTAAATCCAGCAACTTTCGACACAAATATAACCTCTAAATGATAATCCCAGCCACTTTTGGCACAGATATGGCATCTGAACGGTAAATCCGGCCACTTACGGCTCAGATATGGTCTATAAACGGAAAATCCGGCTACTTTCGGCCAAAATACGTCATCTAAACAGTAAATTCGATCACTTTCGGCCCAGATGGCAACTAAATGTCAAAATCCCGTCACAATCGGTCCAGATGAGGCCTCTGAACGGTAAATTCGGGTTCTTTCGGCCCAGATATGGCCTATAAACAGTTAATCCGTCCACTTTCAGCATGATATAGCCTCTAAACGGTAAATCCGTCCACTTTCGGCCCAGATATAGCCTCTAAACGGTACATCCGCATTCTTTCGACCAAGTTATGGCCTCTATATGGAAAATCCGGTCACTTATGGCACAGATGTAGCATTTAAACGGTAAATCCGGCCACTTTCGGGACAGATATGGCACCTAAACGTTAAATCCGGCCACTATCAGCTCATCTATGGCACCTAAAAAAACCGGTCACTTTCGGACCAGATACGTCCTCTAAACGGAAAATCCAGCAATTTTCAACCCAGATATGACTATTAAACGGTAAATTCGTTTACATTCGGCCCAGATATTACCTCTAAATTGTAAACCCGGCCAATTTCAGTCCAGGTATGGGCTCTAAACTGTAAGTCTGTTCACTTTCGGCCCAGATATGTCATCTAAACAGTAAATAAGGCCACTTTCGATCAATATATGACCGCGAAACGATAAACCCGGCCACTTTCAGCACAGATATATCTACTAAACAGTAAATTCGTCCACTTTCATGCCAGGTATGGCCTTTAAAAGGTTAATACATCCACTTTCGGCTCAGACATGGCCTCTAAACGGTAAATAAGTTTCCTTTCGACTCAGATAAGGCCTCTAAATGGTAAACCCGATCATTTTGGAGCCAGATATGTACTTTAAACGGTAAATCCAGCCACTTTAGTCCCAGTTATTGCCTCTAAACGATAAATCCGGCCACTTCCAGATATAACCTTTAAATGGTTAATCCGGCCACATTGGACCCAGATATGGCCTCTAAAAGTTATTCCAGTCTCTTTCGGCCAAGATATGGCTTCTTAACGATAAATACGTCCACTTTCGGAGATATTGCCTCTGAATAATAAATCCGAGAACTTTCGGCCCAGATACGGCCTCTGAATGGTAAATCCTGCCACTTAATCCCAGAAATGTCATCTAAACGGTTAATCAGGCCACTGATTTTCGGCATATATACAGCCTCTAAACGGTAAATTCATCCATTTTCGAACCAGATATGGCCTCTAAACAGAAAACCCGGACTCTTTCGGCCCATGTCAATTAAATGGTAAATACATCTACTTTCCACCCAGATATGGCTTCTAAACGGTAAATCGGGTCACTTTCGGATCAGAAAAACGGTCATCGGTCACCTAGATATGACACCTAAACGGAAAATCCGACCACTTTCGACCCAGATATGACACCTAAACGGAAAAACCGGCCACATACGGAACAGTAAAGGCCTCTAAAAGGTAAATCTGGCCACCTTCGGCCTAGATATGGCCTCTAAACGGTAAATACGTTCTTTTTCGAACCTGATATCGCTTCTAAATGATTAATACGGTCACTTTTGGCGTGATATGGCCACTTTCTATCCAGTTTAGCGGCCACATTTCGGTCGAAATTATGTGATTTACTATTTAGAGGACGTATATGGGCCGATAGTGACGAGATTAACCGTTTAGAGACCATATCTGTGCTATATGTGGATTTACTTTCTAGATGTCGTTTCTGGGCCGAAAGTGGCTGAGATTACCGTTTAAAGATCATATATTCAGAAAGGCTGAATTTACTGTTTATAGGACTTATCTCAGCAGAATGTTACCAGATTTACCGTTAAGAGAACATATCTGGGCTAATAGTGGCCGAATTTACTTTTTTTAGAGGCCGTTTCTGTACCGAAAGTTGCTGGGTTTACCGTTTAGAAGCCATATATGGGCCGAAAGTTACCAGATTTACCATTTAGATGCCTCTACGGATCGGAAGTGGCCGGGTTTACCGTTTAGAGGCCACATCTGGTCCGAAAGTGGAAATTTACCGTTTATTGTCCATTTCGTGACAAAAACTTACGAGATTTACTGCTTAGATGCATTATATGGACCGAAAGTGGCCGGGTTTACTATTTACAGGCCATATCTCGGCCGAATATGGCGGGATTTATCGATTAGCGGTCATATCTGGGCCAAAAATGGCTGTATTTACTGTTTAGAGAACATATCTGGTCTGAAGTGGACGAATTTACCGTTTAGTAGCCAAATCTGGGACGAAAGTGATCTGACCTACCGTTTAGAGGCAATATATTAAATGAAATTGATTGGATATACCATTTAGAGGCCATATATGGACCGAAAGTGGCAGGATTTACTGTTTAGAGGCCATATCGGGGCCGAAAGTGGCCGAATTAATCAGCCATATCTGGAACGAAAATGGATGGATTTACTGTTTATAAAACAATTCTGTGCAGAAAGTGGCTTAAATTTTCGTTTAGAGGCCATATCTAGGCCGATAGTGGCCTGATTAACCGTTTAGAGGTTATATCTGGAATAAGTGGCAGGATTTATCATTTAGAGGCCGAAAGTGGACGGATTTACCGTTTAGAGGCCATATCTTGCTCGAATTTGCCGGATTTACCGTTTAGATGCAATATATGTGCCGAAAGTGGCCTAAATTTCCGTTTAGAGTGGATGGATTAACCATTTAGAGGTCATATCTGGGCCGAAAGGATATATTACTAATATTTATTATTTAAATTATTCGTTATTAATTTTAATTATTATTTTTACAATTATAGGTTATATATTTATGTTTATAGACTGATTTTCTAATTCTATATATTCTTTAATTGGGGTTGTGCGAGCTATTTCACAAACTTCATCAAATGAGATTAGTGTAATTATAATTCTTTTGGTGGTGATAATTTTAAGGGAAAGATATTCTTCTTTGGATTTTATGAAATGGCAAGTATATATATATATGGTATAGGTTAAGCCCATTATTTTTGGTATTTTTTGTAATAGTGTTAGCAGGATTGAATCGTAGGCCGTTTGATTTTGTTGAGAGTGAGTCAGAGTTAGTTCCAGCGTTTAATGTGGAGTATTTTAGAGGGGCTTTTGCTTTGATTTTTATAGCTGAGTATGATATGATTATTTATTTTATGTATTTAAGTGGGAAGATTTATTAATTTAATTGGATTATGATGATCGTGGTTGTATATTAATTTGATAATATTTTTAATTATTTTAATACGTGAGTATTACCACGAATGCGGTATGATGAGTTAATATATTTATGTTGAAAGATTAGTTTACCTTTTATTTTAAATTTTATGATTGTTATTTTCATATTCAAGTTTATACTTGTATTTATGTGGGAAGGAATTAGTAAGTAGGAGATAAGAGAAAGAATAAAAATAGTATAACGGTATTTTAGAAATAGCAATTGAAAAGATTAATTTAATGTATGTATATATATATATATATATATATATATTAATTAATATTATTGAATATTATTGAATATATAATAGGGATTAGTATTATTGGTT
>NW_012130076.1:6387266-6391741 GCF_000143395.1 Atta cephalotes
ACTAATAATGGAAATGAAATTAATAATATGTACATTATTATATGATACTCAGCAATTAATCACTCTGAATTCCCCAATAAATAATTAAAAAAAGTAGGAATTAATTTCAAATATTAAATAAATTCAAATCAAATCTATAAATCTATAAGAAATACAATTACTACTACTAATATATTAATAAAAATTAATAATTTTATCCCATTACTTTCATTTAAACATATAAATATTAAACACAAAATCCAAAATCTTAATTACTAATGTTATTGAATAATAATTACACCCCAATCTTATTAAAATATTAAATCATTCAATATTCTGATATATAAATATAAAAATTATTAAAAACCCAGACAAATAACATAAATTATAATAAAATATAATTATATTATTATATATAACTATAAAATTCATAAATGTAACTACTATAATAAATTTTATCATACAAAATTTTTTTATTATTATTATATACTATTAATTAAACGTTAAATATTTAAGTATTTTATATAACTATAAATAAAAATCTAATTATATTTTTTTAAAATACATTAATTATATGACAATAAATAAAATAAAAATTACTTTCCCTACATAAAAATTATACTACCACACATATAACATATAAAGAATATTACAACAAAAATTAACAAAAAAAATTAATTAAACAAAATAAATAAAACTAAAAATTTAAATTAAATAAAAATTATCAATTAACAATTTAATTTTAAAATTTCCTAAAATTAAATATATAATATAAATCATTACCTCTAAATCGAACAATTATAACTAATGACCCTAATCCCAACATTCTCACAAACATTAAAAATTAAATAATAAACTAAATAAAATTCTATTCTTACTTCTACTATTATAATATAAACTATTATTGATACATTTACTGCTAACAACTTAACTATTATTAACCTAATATATATATATATGTTTATATATTAACACTAATAATATTAAAGAAATCAAAAAAACTTGTATGTAAATTATATTATCAAAAAAAATGTTTTATAGTTTAATAACAAAAATATTAATTTTGTAAATTAAAGATATAAATTGTTATTAAAACAAATAATCAGAAAAACATATTCTCATATAAACCTTTAATCTCCAAAATTAATATTCTCTCTCTTTAAACTATTTTTTGTCTTATCTCTTCTTTACCATTAATCCATACCCCCTCTTTATTTATTAATTATTTATTTTCTATCTATCCCTCTTCTACATATAACTGAATTTTCTAATATTTTTTTATTAATTATTTTTTCTCTATTATTACTCATTAATTTGATTATACTAATTAATTTATTTAATATCAGTTCTATAATTATTATATTAATAATTTACTCCTTATTAATTTTTATTAATCTATCCTTCTGATCAAAAATCTACGTATATTCAATTATCTTATTTCTTACCTTAATTAGAGGATTACTTATCTTTTTATATTTTACAAGATTAATCTCTTATGTAAAAAATAATTTTTTAATAATTTTTATTATTTAATTTTAAATACTTATTAGGTGTACAACTTTGCTTCCGCCGTTTTCCTATAGATAGCTTTAGCAGTAAGTGGTGGTCGAAATAAATAGATCATAGACGTCATATAATAAACTTGGGCATCTGTCAACATAACCCCATTAATTAGAAACATTAGTCGATTTGTGTCTGCATCATAAAGTTATTCTCGATTGAAAATCAGTTTACGAGCCAAATTCTCGTCATTTGCGGGAGGTTTTAATTTTTTGCTTCAATATGAAGAAATCTACGGCTGAGGCTCATCGAATGCTCTCAAATATTTATGGTAAGGCCGCTATTAGTGAAAGAACGTGTCGTGAGTGGTTTCAACGCTTCAAGAACGGTGATTTTGACGTCCAAGGTCATGCTCTGTATTTGGTGGGACCAGTTCGGCGTAGTGTATTATGAACTGTTAAAACCGACTGAAACAATCACAGGCGATCGATATCGAACGCAATTGATGAGTTTGAGCCGAGCATTGAAAGACAAACGGCCGTAATACAACGAGAGACACGATAAAGTGATTTTGCAGCATGACAATGCTCGACCCCATGTTGCGAAAGTAGTCAAGACATACTTGGAAACGTTGAAATGGGAAGTCCTACCCCACCCGCCGTATTCTCCAAATGTTGCTCCCTCTGACTATCACTTGTTTCGATCAATAGCACACGGCCTGGCTGACCAGCACTTCCGGTCTTATAAAGAAATAAAAAATTGGATCGATTCGTGGATAGCCTCAAAAGATGATCAGTTTTTTCGACGCGGGATTCGTACAAAAATTCTACCCGAAAGATGGGAGAAAGTAGTGGCCAGCGATGGACAATACTTTGAATCATAAATGTATAACCAGTTTTTTACAATAAAGCCTCGAATTTTGGAAAAAAAAACGGCGGAAGCAAAGTTGTACATCTAATATATTAACATTCTTAATAAACACAATCTTACTCTTCAATATAAATATTATTATACTTTCCCAACCTTTCTTACTAATAATAAATTTCACTTAAATTTCTTAAATTCTAATATTTCCAATATAAATTTTATTATCAACACTAACAAAAAAACATTCGAAAATGTTTTTAATATTTATTTATATCTCTATAATTTATATCTCTAATTTGACCTTTCTTTGTATATTATTTTTCCTAATAGCTATAATTATTAAAATTTATAATTATTAAAATTTGTTCAATTAAATCCTCTTCTTTACGAAAAATCAATTAAATTTCTTAAATAAAATAATAGCTATCAAAATAAAATTATTAATACATAATATATAAATCATGTTTTAAATTTTTTCTTCCTATTATTATCTTTCTACCTTCTACATCTATAAATTTTTCCTTCTTTTGCTCTTTATACCCTTATTATACTTAATTCCTATCTATAAACATTAATCCATCATTAATTACTACCTCTCCTCTAAATCTTCCATAAAATTTAAAAATACTAATATTAACTATTAAATTATATATAAAATCCTCTATCTTATTTTATTATTATATTTTAAAATATTTATTATTTTAATAATATTATCATCAGTTTATATTTTTCTTTATATCTTATATAATAAAATCAATACAATTTCCTATATTATATAAAATACCCCTACATTTATTCAAAAAATGTTATTTTCCATATTTTTTACATCTATTAAAATAAAAATATGAAAAAAATTACTAATATAATTAATCACTCTCTAATTAATCTCCCCTCTCATATTAATATCTTCTACTGATGAAACTTCGGTTCCTTGGTATTTTTCTCTTAATTCAAATCATCAGGGGACTTTTTCTCTCAATTCATTACTGCCCTAATATTTTCATTGTCTTCAATAGAATCATTCACATTATCCAAAATGTACCTAATCGCTGAATCATACGTAATATCCATATAAATGGAGCTTCTTTTTTCTTTATCTGCATATACCTACACATTGGACGAAATATTTATTACAACTCTTTTAATTTAACATATACCTGAATATCTGGTGTAACAATTTTCTTATTTTCAATAGCTACAGCTTTCCTTGGTTATGTACTCCTTTGAGGAAATATCATTCTGGGGAGATACAGTAATTATTAATTTTATATCAAGTATCCCGTATATTGGAAATATATTAGTCATATGAATTGTGGATTTTCAATTAATAATTCTACATTAAAACAATTTTTCTCCATTTACTTCATTCTTCTTTTTATTATTCTTTTATTTATATTCCATCTATTTTTTCTACATCTTACAGGATCTTTCAATTCCAACGGGAATAAATAGAGATCTTTATTAAATCCCTTTTCACCCCAATTTTACCTTTAAAGATCTATTAGGCTTTAATGTTATTATATTATTTATTTTTTAATATATTATATTATCTATTTTATTATAATTTATTATATTATATAATCTATTTTTCTTCTTATTATCCTACAATATCATTATATATTCAGAGATAATTAATCCTTGATAATTTTATCCCTGCCAATCGTTTAATCATACATACCCATATTTAACCTGAATGGTACTTCCTTTTTGACTACACTATTCTTCAATCTATCCCTGATAAACTTTAATAATTGCCCTTATTAAATCAATTTTAATGTTATATTTCACCATAAAAAAATCTATTTACATCCTTCATTTATAATCCTTTCTATCAACTAATATTTTGAATATTTATTAATACATTTATTCTCTTAACTTGGATAGGCGCCCAATAAATTAAGGATCCATATATCCTTATTACAAGTCAAATCCTTACTACAACTTATTTCTTATTTTTTACCCTCTTCCCCCTAAACTATAAAATATGAAAATTTATTATTTATATATAAATTTCTTATTCTTTATCTTACCCCCCAAGTAGTAATTACTCATAATTACTTAAATCACATTCTTAAACAGCCGCTTAAGTCTCAACTTCCCATATTGCGGCATTATCTTAAAACTTAAGC
>NW_012130077.1:0-3902 GCF_000143395.1 Atta cephalotes
AAGGATTTCTTCCAGTATATTATTTTGTATCCTACTTAGCTATCTTTCAAGAAAATTGCAAATCTTTTCTAACTATAAATGACTATTAATTTGAAAAAAAAGTGATTGAAAAGTACGCTATTTGAAGGTCCGAGCGACAATAGCAATCGGTTACAAAGGGGTGAGTGTCATGCGTGCGGTATGCGAACGTGATTGCATGGAACAGAATTGCGTAGGCGAATAAAGAAGGAGAGGGACAATAATCCATCGAATACGGATATCGAACACGAGCAACTTTAGTCATTCACTTCGACATGCCACGGCTCACACATGTCTACACACAGAAATTGCACTAGCATCCATTCGGTGGTTTTGCACGCAGCAACCCTCAGTTGGTTAAGCCTCGCGATTGCTCGTGAAGGAATGTTCGATTTGTCAATCCTTTCGCGTGAGCCGTATGAGATTTGCTTTTCTTAATTATACTAGTACTATCCCATCATCTGTGTCGTTATCAATGAAGAAAATTTTTTTGAAAGAAATAAGAATGTGGGTACTAATAATTTTTAAAATTTTTTTATTAAGAATTAATTTAAATTATTGTGTTATTGATTATTTTTGAGGAAATTATTTAATTTATTATTTTTTATTTTTAATTAAATATTAAAAGAAACGGGAAGAAGAGAGAAAAGTTCAAAGATTATAATCATCATTTCATATAGCAATACACAAGAGAGTAGCGGAAGATGAGTATGATCTAACGCACCTCTTTGTCTTTGGCCTGCAGCTCCTGCTCGAGGTTGGTGTTCGGCGTCCTTCTGGGATTGCTGGCATCGTGTACCTGTTGTTGATCGCTTCCCTGAGGAGGCTGAGACAATTGGTGTCCCTCAGTCTTAGAATTGTTGTCATTCGTTGCGGCGAGTTGTTCTTTTAACGCGGCTATTTCTTTCTCCGCCGAAGTCGCTCTCTGTAACAAGAGAATAGATGGTAATCAATGTTAACGTTCATAATATACAGCATATTAACTCAGTAAGAATTGAAAATCGCATTTTTAACTTTCTCGGTGATATAATCAAATATGCGAGACGAAGATCGCATTATTATGTTGAATTGCAAAACTGATTCGAGTCATATTAACAATATCACGAGATATAAATGAACAGTATTGGCATTTTTTATCAACTTTATCGGTATTATCTTTATATCGCAGACATTTGACGAACTAATTTCGAAACTGATTAATAGCAGAACGGAAAAATGTCATTGCTCTCGAGTTAATAATAATAAATGATAGCCCTTTTTCGAGACATACTTTGTAATTTGTGCGAGGTTGTACTCCGTTTCACTTTAAAGAGATTAATTTTGCAATGCAGTCAGAGAGTTTTAACGGCGCAGACGATTGCGTTTAAGGTGTGCAAATTTTTCACGGTGGCCCGGATCGTTAAATTACCGTTGCGGAGCTGTGCGACGCGAAATCAATCAATTCTCGCCGGCTGCACCTAATTTCGCAGCTACGAAAAGCCGGCAAAAATAGAAACGACGGCCTGTCGAGCCGCGCGAGGCTGCTTTGATATTTTCAGCGCAGGAAATAGTATGCTGGCGTTTCTTTGATCCTAGACATTGTAATGTACTTCGCCATTCTATAATATAATTTCTTCTAATATTACTTCTTCTTCTAATATTACTGGAATTTGAAGGCTGCCCGCAGGAGAATTTACGTCGAACCACCTGTGCGGTATCGTCCGCGGGACAATGTATAATTATTCAGTTGATTTGAATATGTGATCGAGAATTACCTTTCTTTTATTCTACATATTATGTATATACATATTATTCGGCAAATTTTGAGATTAGGGCGCTGTTTGATAGGTCGACATTTATAAAATGTAATCTTGAATAAAATTAAATTACAGATTTATAATTAAAAATCGAGACGTTTATTTACGCATCTGTATGATTCTATGTTTCTGCGACTATGATTACCCATTTCTCTCCTTTTCCTGAATCACTTGCGCGAGCTTTCCACTCTCAAAAGATCTATTACAATCTCTTTCTCGAAATAATTAATTTTTAAAATAGGTAAGTCGTTTAAAGATACCAGTTAGTAGATATGTTTAGAACATATTATAAAAAATTTATTTTTAGTTATATTAATTTTAGTTATAGAAAAATCTAAAAATAATGAACTGTAAGACTTCTAGACATCAGGGCAATGTTATTTTCCTTTTTCAAAACAAAGTTTTCAAGAAAATTATCTGAGGAAATAATAAAACTATACTATATAATATTTATCACACTACGGCATTTACTCACTTGGAGAATAAATTTCTAAATATGTAAGACATTTTTTTGTTTTATCTGAATAATATTGAGAAGAAATGTTCTTCTCGACTGATTGTGAAAAGATGGTAACTCTTGATAAATACAGTGTAAATAGGTGTCCGTGCTAACTGATCTGTTTGTCTTGTTTAATTTCTTATGTGTACAAAAGAGTACAAAAAGTTCAAACGTGTATGTATGAGTGTTTGTTTCCCGGAACGAACAGCGATTCCGCAAATATTATATAATTTATACGGATTGTGACATTGCAATCACTATACTATGATTGCCATCAATATTTTTGCGAGTTTAATTGTTGCTTAATATTCGTGGTGTAAACATTGCTGCTGTAACATGTCAGTCACAATAATTAGGCCTCGTATGTAGTGTTTTTGCATTTCTGCTGAAATCACTCATGCATATCGATACGCAAAAGAACACTGTTCCCTCAAGAACGACGAAGTTCTTGCAAGGAGATCATTAACGACGAAATACTTTTGCCGACTACATCTGCCTTTGCCAGATCTCTAGCAAAATGTTCGTTAATTAGCGTGTCAATGTGCGACGTCTGTTGCAATGTTACCTCTTTATTGAGATAAAGCACAAACAAATGTCGTAAGTGCGAAGACATACAAATAGATTGGCTCTTTCAAACCAAAACTTTTTTATCAATATAGAAAAAGAGAGAGTTGATGCGAAAATAACGAACATACCGTTAAGTACAAAGAGGGGATTACCTTTTTAAACTTTCCCTATAAAGTATCTAAATAAATATTATTCGCTGCCCCATTGTTCTGACTTGAATATTAATTATAGCAGCTTTTATATTTAAAGTAGCTCGGTCCTCGAACCGGCCTATACTCGTGTACATGCTGGATAGTTATCCGGTATCCCTGCCTACAATTCTTGTCCTCTCTCCGCGATTCTTTCATTTCCTCTCTTTTCCCGTTGTCCGTTTTATCCACATTCGCGGCAATCCGATAGAAGGCATCCGGGAAGGGATTCGGGATCGATCGCTCGAATCAAACAGGTTATACCGGCTCGCCGCGTCGGAAGGGAAACCGGACCTGTCGCTTCTGCGATCAACAATTGAGCGTCAATGATGTAACCTACGATCCATCCATTCATTAACAAGTTCGAGTTACGCTGACAATCTCGATCGACACTTTACTATCTCTCAAGTGCACAGCCTATAATCTATCTACAGTGTGAATGAAGAAAATGAATTGACTTAACCATAGATGTTAACAAAGTCATAGACTCAACTTGCTATTCAACTTTATGTAAGAGAATATCGATTTTGAGTAAAAGTGCAATTACTAAAATAAAATTAACAACGAAATGAAACATTGAAAGTTTCATATAATCATTTAATTGGTAGGGAAAGCGACATAAGCATGTGTATGATCCGTCAATGTGTATGACATCTCGTGAGACACATAGTATATGGCGTCGTGATCGGCAAACAGTTGGGAGAGGTGTGGACAAAGTCAGAAGCAAGGAGAGAGAGGAGGGGGGGGAGGAGAAGAGAGAGAGAGAGAGAGAGAGAGAGAGAGAGAGAGAGAGAGAGAGAGAGAGAGAGAGAGACGACGACGACGACGACGACG
>NW_012130077.1:4002-9268 GCF_000143395.1 Atta cephalotes
GAGAGAGAGAGAGAGAGAAGGAGAAACAGAGGCACCAGGCTACAGCAGGCAAGTAATGACCCATTGTTTCCTGCAAAAAGCCTTGACGATGTTATCGATAATTGCGAAATGATACGGGAAGCATAAATACATATCCGAGAGCGAGCCGTAATATATGGCTGTTCGAATGGCGGATGCGTATCGATAGCTGCCGTCTGGTAGCATCCTGCGTATTTGTCACGTGGACATACGTCAGGAAATTGGTATTCGTGGTGGGGGAAATTCCGAGGACTCGCGGCCTGATAGATGGAGGATTGAGAGAGGATCGCCGATAACGATCGTCCTCCCGCGCGGAACTACCGTGATCGTTATATTAACAACGGAAGTCGTTGGGGGGATAATGGTTTTCTTCGAACGTCAAGAACGATTGAGCGTCGGCGGTCATAACGCGCGATCTAAACGTAAAAGATTTTGCCGACGATGATTTATAGCGTCAAACGCGTATCATGCCGATGCATCTTGTTATTGTTGCGCTAAATATTCACCACTGCAAAATAAGCACAAATGGTGATAAGCGCGCGTTCCTATTTTGTAATTAAACTGCATTACGATGTACGACTAATTTATATTTCCCACTATATTTATGCATCACCGGAAATAGGAGGCATAGCGCGCTTTTATAAAAAGCGTTGTGATATAAGGAATTTCGCATCGTCGATGCAATCTAATGTTTTCGTTTTAATGAGAAATGAATAAATTAAATTGTGTGTGCAGAGATGTATATATTCTTTTTCTTGACATTTAGCACCGCTTCGACGTACCTATATAATATCGCATACTACATTCTTTTTTAAGTTATAATATATATTATAGATACGAAGTCAATGTTTAACTTCGATAAGCTCTGCAAGTAGCCGTTGCTAAAGTTTCCGAACTTGTCGAAAAGGATAGTAATGATGCCCATTAGTAACGAGATCGCGATATCGAGAATAATAGACCGGTCATGTAATGCTAGCGGGGGAACTTTACATTGCCTCATGGCGGCAATATAAGTATCCCCGTTATAGTTTCGTAGAACAATCGATCGCCTTCACAACATGACGGATGTCTGATAAAAACTGACGTGGTTCGGTTTTGTTGCGTGTATGCCATGCGGCTTTGGAATCGCTTGTACGCGGCCGCCAAGAGAGTATTCCTAGGCCGTTCCGTAAGGCTGCAACGATATTTTACCGTCGAATTCGTAATTACTTTAATTGGCTCCAGATGCTAATTAATGACCTAAACATATGCCACCGTTATATAGATCCGGCTCGATAGGGCCGACCTATACACACCGCGGAGTCAGGGATCGGGGTGAGAACGCATGTGTTTGTCATTACATGCACTACGACGATTTTATCGCTTCTGAATAACATCCTCTACCCTTGCCGCGCGTCTCGCTCTACACCTTCCATATCAGATCCAGAAAGCGCCGATCACCGATTAAAGTGTCCGCGTATCGGTTTGTAATACCGTTGTTTCCGTTTAAAAGAATACAAGCGTTCGTTAATCGTCCAATAATCTCTAATAAATTTCTAAGTACGGCATTAAAAAAAAACTATAAATCATTCTGTTTCATTGGTCGTACCAATTCGATCAATACATTAACCTTTAGCTGGGAATCGTGTAGGTCTAACATTACCGCTGCCGTTAAGAATTTGATAATGTCGGAATAAAATGACAAACTTGCTTCACTCATTGTGCATTGTTTGCGTCAGCGAGAAAACGAATCGAAATCGCAGCAGCTGCGCCAACTTGAAGACTCGCGGAAGGAATGGCGAGCGTGGCAAAATATACGGAGCGGATTTCGTGACACGATCGAATTACTTCGTTACGGACGCATGTCAGATCGGCGATTGGGCGTCGTCCTCGCCTATCATTACGAGATGCTACTGGCAGCAGCCGTCGTAGTTTCGATTCGATCGTCCGACAGCATCGATTACACCAGCATCGATTATAGCTGCCTTTCAACCCTGAAGAAGGAAGATGAGCAATCGCGATGTATGCCTTCGATCGAGTTGATCGCCATGCCGTCGAATCGAGTCGTTTCGTCTCGGCCTCAACGCCCGTCTTACACCCCTTTTGCAAATTGATGGTTATCTGACTTTCACGGTGCCCGGTTGTGTCGATCGATCGGCACTCACCGATTCGACATAGGAATGTAAGAGAATCTCTGTTCCCTGCACCGCGCACGGGCGCAAGAACTTTAATCGTGCAGGATTACCTCCTACATCTATACATGGTCACGCACTTTGCGTGATCGTCGCTTCTACTGATGGGGACGAAAGTCGAAAGAATCGATTTCCAACGTGCTATCGCTATATCATTACATAATGGCCGACTTCTGGGTGAACTCTTTTGCTCGTTACACCGCTATAATCAATCCAACTATCTATTATTGGAGTGACTGTGTTGCATATGCGAAAAAATGCATGAGTACATTTAATTTATTATTTATAAATGTATTGCTATAAATGTGTCTTTCTAATTTTTTATACTATTTTTAAGTTTATCCTCTCACATGAACACATACAATCCATCTAAATAAATTTTTAATACGTTAATAACAAAATGATACTATATTCTCGACAGATCTGAATTATCGTCTAAAATATCGTCAGCAGACGAATAGAATTTATATATCTTGAAGATTGACCGGCGAGATATTAATCTCCGCGCAGTCAATTTCAGGTAACTCCAGAATAAGATTTTTCGAGTTCTCATCGTCTTCTTTCTTTTTTACCTTCCACTCTCAGCCGTCGAGCAAGGAAGATTGAGAATAGCAAAAAGCGACTCTTTCAGTCGATTCGACCGTCATGGCGAGTCGGGTTATCTCAGGTCATTATTAAGTCCCAAGGTTTAACAACAAAAGCAACGGTTTCAAATCAAACTTTATGCATTCAGTTCCCTTTATAGTTCTTTATATATGACTTTAATGTAGGTCATTACGTGTATATACACAACTCGAGATAAAAGATTGAATAAGCTATGTAACCCTCTCATGGTAAACATATTCATGCACAGGTCGACACTGGTATGTCTGATATTTGCCTCGTCGAACGCCGAGCATTCTTTGTGCGCCGAACGCGGAATCCCGAATAGATCACGTGCCTTCGACCTCACGCGTTCTCGCGTCTATTTTTATCAACGCGCCCGGCGCATCATCGACATCATTCTTCTTTTTCCTCTGTTTATTTCTCGCCAGTTGACTAATATAAGAAGCACGGGAATTCCGACGGGATGGTATCGCGGCGACGTCTAATCGATCGCTTGCGCGAAATGTAAATCTCGGTAGATGAATAATGAGCGGGATAATGAGCGCGATAAAACGCCGATGGTAGACGATGAGATCGTGCTGTAAGACGCTAGCGAACGTCGAATTCGCGGAGAATAAGAGTCGCATCGACGAACGCCATTGTCGAACAAAAATACAACATTATGCCATTGTCAAATCAATATACGTATCATTGCTTCTGCGATAAGGAAAAACCATTCCGTTCGTGATTCCATGAACAGCGCATTTACGTTTCTCGCACAATCTGCCTCGCGTGATGCTTCCAATATTCATCATCATGCATAAAGATACATCTTCCTTCCCATCGCCGAGATCGCAATTCTCTTCCAACTGTAATTAAAGACGTATGTGTAATAACTAATAATGCATTCCATCAATTCTCCGATACCGCTTTTTCGTGACAAACAATGACAAATGAGTAATCGCAGTAAGCCCGAAGTAATACCGCGCGGAGGAGAGAGAGTAAATTTATGTGAGCATAAAGAATCGTAATATCGTTTTTGACTCGCACGTTGTAACTCGCCAAGCGAGATCATGCCCACTCATTGAGGTTTATATCATGTCTGCGAGCTACCGATCAAGTGTTATGACCCATATTTCGAGTGCCGAAAGTTTGCTCTACCTGTGAATATTTATTAAAACTACACCGATATTTTTATGATACAGATGTAATGTTCGGTCGAGTTAAACTTACGGTCGATCGATAGGTCGCCGATCGATCGCGCGTCGCAGTGGCGGCGACGGCGGCGTCGTGGCGACGGGTGTGTAATCGCGGGTTGTCCACGAAAATCCTTCGCCTGGTCGGTGGTATTATGGAGCGACAGAGAGGAAACGAACAAACAAACAAAGAAAGAGAGTAGAAGAAGAGAGTGCCTTATACTAGGCGCCTTTATAATCTCCTACAGGGTGAAAAAGAGAGGAAAGGGGAGAAGGAGAGAATGAGGGGATGAGGATATGCGGATCAGTCGTTTATGACTACCGGCGTTGTTATATTTTTTTTTTAGGAGAAGGGAGTTGAGAGAAAGAAAGAGAGATAGAGAGGGAAGTGGTGGAGAGGAATGACGGGAGAAAAGAGCAGGAGACGCCCGCGATATTTCAAATTTTCTCATTACACCTCGAGGTGCGAATGATCTCCCTCTCGCTCACCCCTCTCACTATCCCTTGATCTCTCTTGCTTTCTCTCCGTCTCATCTCCTTCATCTCGTTTCATCTCTCTCGCTTTATCCTTCCTACCGTTTGCTCTATCTAACGCAAATCCTCCATGCCACCGATACAACGTGGCGTCATTCCACCCCCCTCCCCCCTCCAATCACCTCCCCACAGTCCCCCTTTTCAATCTCACACCAACCAGCCATCAGAGTGAACCCCTCTTGTATTTATTATTAAGATATCGATCGACTCTAAGCCCCGGTACATGCTGCAATATGCGGTTAGGGACGCGGGAGACATACACGAGAAATCACCGAAGAGAAAGCTAAGGAACTCCTTGCGAGTGTCTTTCCCCCTCTTTTTATCAGATCTCATTCTCATTGACTATCGTGCATTTTCATGCTCGAGCATCAGAAACGATGGTCGCTATCATTGATTATAGGTAAGCCATGCTTTCTTGTTGCATTTGGCCATAAACGAAAGATAATACGTAAGGCGATGATATTTCTCGTTTCACGATTAATAGTTTCACACGTTTGTCATTCGTTTATGATTCGAGTTAATGGAATAAATCTCGCACTGGCATCGCGATGTGTAATAAGTGATCAAGTATCTCTTAAGAATCAAAACACGCGACAACAAGATATTTATTAAATGATACGACTATATATATATATATATATATATATATATATATATATATAGAAATAAATAATATATATACTACTATATAGTACTACTAATACTACTACTACTACTAACTAACTAACCTACGTAACGTTACGTTATTACGTTAACGTAAAA
>NW_012130077.1:9942-18267 GCF_000143395.1 Atta cephalotes
ACGTACGTACGTAGTAGTTAAGTAAGTTAAGTAGTATATAATACTACTTACTAATAATAACAACACGACGACAAATAATTATTAATTATATATACTAATATATATATATATATATATATATATATATATATATATAGAGACAAAAATTATATTAAATATCTTCCAATATGTCGACATATACATCTATACACAATGCAGATTTCATTCGTAAACGAAGAAAAATAGAAAGCTGTCTACAAGCTCGTTAAATCGTTGGATGGACAATAAATACGCGCTCGTATTATCCTAAAAGAGAAAACATTTCTTCAAGGGTCGTCGACCATTTGCTATACTCTTTACTCTGAGCACACGCATATGCGCGGACCCTTAATAGCTAAGGACGATCCTTCTGTAGGGAGCAGGTTCCCACGTGCGCCGATGACGTCTGACGACGAAACGATGCAATCCCTTTCGCAGAGCGTGGGAGGAGAAGAAATAGAATGAGCTTCTACCGGGGGTAAATAGACTACCTCTCAGTATGGACGCATCAGGACGGTAATATTTAAGAAATGTCAATACGTCGTTCAGCTAGGGGGATATCGACCGAAAAGTATTTTGAACGGAAGTCGAGAACGGATAATATATTAGCTATACGGACGAAAACTAGCCTTGGGGCATTGGTTAAAAAATAAAGGAACTGTCTTTGATGTTCCCCGTTGTCCTAATGAAAAATTAAAGCCCTTTCTTAAACATCATTAGACACGAGCACTCTTTCAAGTTTTTAGCCCTTCCTCTTATCCTTGGTCTTTCTTCCCTTCCGCCCTTCTTCACTTCACGATGTGCCCGAAGCGTCCAATCATGGACTCTTGTTTTGAATCTGCGTTGACGTCGCTGATGCCTCGAACCAATAGGGACCTCGACGACTTCCGAAAATACACCAATATCCCCATAATAATCTCTACGCCTCGAGCCGAAATCAATAACATCATTATATACGTTACAATCTACATTCACATTGCTAATGCATTTGCAGTTGTTATTGAATTCTAATTCAATGTATCTGCATAGTACTATTATGTAGCGCTATACATTGTAGAGATATGAGTCATGTATCTCCGAGGTGACATAAGTCAAGTTCTGAAACAGATTCTATGTCTTTGCTCAAACTTCAAATAAGATATAGACATAAATCGATCTGATAAATTTGTTTTGAGAAAGAGGAGAGAGAATAATTTTTGAAAAAATATTTCAAATTTTATTTCCTTTTCGAAATAAACACTCTACGAAAAAGCGATGGGGAATCGAAGTAAAAATCCGATCTACTGTCCGTTATTATTATTAGATTTCAACAAAATTTGCCTTGCGTGTTTCCCTTGCCGATTAATGCCTAGAAAAACTTCTGTTTTACCCTCGGCAATGGAACGACAGAATTCCCTGTACTAGATTCAATTTAACGAGCAATGTAAATGTACGGGTGTAATGTAGTATCCGAACACGCTTTTCGTCGTGTGTCTCGTCTGTAGCGGAGTTATATCGGTGTCTTCGGAATGCATAAGGACGATAGTGGCGACGAAACAGGACCGGATATCTTCTCACGCGCGCTGCACTAATAAATCATGATGGCAGCGGAAAAAAAGATTGGTGATCATCTGCCAAGGAAAGGCGCGGCAGAAAACATGAAGCGATCCACGAGGGGGATCTTTCTTTCCAGCAACGTTCTCGAGTCGCGTCAGTGTTGATTTCCTCTGCCAACGCAAGAAGAATAAAAAGCGCGGTCTCGGTGACAGTTCCCTTTTATCGGTCGCTGAACTAAACTTAGCTTCGAGAAGCAAAAAACTTCGTCTCGCACACGTTAATACTGCTAATTGTTCAGGCGGTTACAAATAAGTTAGAATGACACAATAATTATATATAAATGAATTTTAATGATTTTTCCAGATATTTTCACCGAAACTGAAAAATTAATAATAAAACTAATGACAAAATTAATTATAACTTTTAAAAACACAATCATGAAATATGAAAACGATATAATGATAACACATGTTGCACATATCGTACGAAGATTATTTAGTTCTTCATGTACTATTTGACAACTTGTATTATACAACGAGGATCTACATATCAGAAAATTGTCCGCAAAAGAAGGGGGTTGATGCGTCCGCATATATGCGAGGAGAATGCAGACGGTAGCCGGGACACAGACGCCATAAATATCGGGGCGTTCTTATATTTTCATCACGGCCATCATTAAAATTTATGTTATGATCAGAAGTGCACGTATATATCAGAGGACGCGTACCGCCGCGGCGGCGTCGGTCGCTGCGAAAAAGAGGGAGAGATACGGCAAAAGAAGGGGTGGGTGAGCAAGCCTGAAAGAGGGGTAGGTGGTAATATTGTAATCTATGTGTGGAAGAACGCGGGAAGAGAAACAGAGGAGAGATGAAAAAGTAGCTTGAATGGCAGGCATCCCGTTGTAAGGGGTAGTTTTCGGCCGGGGCGGCACGCCGTAGTGGGCGGGGGACTTTTGGCACGGGGGCGAACGCGGAGAAAAAAGGAGTGAGAAGGGAGCCGAACGGAAACAATGACGTCTATACCAAATCCCTGTTTTTCTTTTTTTCACTCACACCTCACCTCCCCTAATCTTCCCTCTCACTCCCTCATTCTTGCTTTTCCTCTCACACGTACGCTCGCGTTTTTTTTTATTTCACCTCCTTGTCTCTCCACCCGCAGGGTGCCATTAGACCCCCACGGCGGTCCCATAAAAATATAGCCCGTATTGTGCTCGCTCAGGTACCAATCCTCGTGCACTAAAAGTAACCTACTGTCTCCCGCTCGCGAAATGTATATCTGCACACACACACACACACACACACACACACACACACACACACACACACACACACACACACACACACGCGCGCGCGCGCGCGCGCGCGTGTATGTACTATTTGCATACATTTGCTCACGCGTCATATTACTAAACATCGACTTCAATACGGATCGGAGACGATTGTTCGTGAACTGTGGCTCTGCGTTAATCAGCTTTTTAATTGCGCGTAATCGGTTTGTCAAACACGCGACCAGTTATGCTACCATATTAACGATAATATTTTATGCGTATTTTTTATTCATCAAGAACTTAGACAATGTGAATGGAATGATATCGGACAATACACATATAAAATTACCGGGATTGATAATTGTATATGCTGTAATAACCCGTGGAATCTATAAATATGCCAATTTGTGATGATAACAAGTGCATGTCCGATGATAATATATTTGAATATTGTTTTACATTGGTTGCCATTCGTGCGATCAAACAGCGCACAATTAAAAGAGTAAGATGTGTCATTTTAAATATAAAGAAGCTAAAATTATATATCATATATTTTTCATTTTCATTAAACTCGCTATTTTTAATTTATTAACTCAGCGCTTTAATTTTTGCGCCTGACTCTTATATGATCTTGTCTAGTATTATACTATCTATATATATTTTTGTAAAACAAATTATCATAAATTTATCATTTGTTTACATATGGTATCAGTTGATTACTTCTGATTTTGTTTGATAATTTATTAAACGAAAAATAAACTCTATGATTTGAAAGAATCGTATTAACGCGAAATCTCCAAGAACAACATAGTCTCCCCTATGATCGAACAAAAACAAGAAAAAAATAGAATACAGTGTAAAAAGCAGCACAAGCATCTGAACAACCAGCACCACGATCAGTCGGCTCAGGACAGATCACAAAGATGATTCGCTTTTGGCGGAGGGCCATTGTCGTCCGTTGGACCGAGCAGAATCGAAATGGCAAACGGTAACTCGATTGCTCGGCCTGCACACGGATTGCGAATTATTTCTCCTGTGGTGGCGTGCTCATTCCGCGGCCAAACAATCGTGATCGATTCATGCAAATTTCAACAATCGTCCCATCCCCCCCTCCCCACGCTTTCTCTCTCTCTCTCTTTCCCTTTCCCATCTACCCTTGCCCCCGCGGCTCTGTATTCACCATCCCTTTACTGATTCCACCGCGCCGTATATCGAGTCCTCCATTGTTCGGAGCGAAATTCGTTTCTGTACGGCACGAGCCTCGAGTGTTTTCCTGACTACACGTGCGGTCGATCGGTTAACTCGCTAACTTCTCTTCTTTCGCAAAAAAAAAAAGCACCACGCACAATCGCGAGCGAAGCTCGAATCAGAGTTAACGCGCGAGAAACGATGTCGGAGATGATTAAAAGGCAGCAGACTTTTTAATTTCTCATAAAATTATTAATATTTTCTAAAACTATTCTTGTTCTTTTTCTCAATGAAATGACATTCCTACATAAATCGTAATACTTGTCATAATATCTATATTATTAATATATCTATAATTACATATTATTACAATTTAAGGTAATAAGAACTGTAGTACCTCCATAATTATTGATTATTAAGACAATATTAGGCTCTTGCTTTCCTTGCTGATTTCTCCAATTAGTGTATTATTAAGTGTATTTAGAGTCTAACAACATCATACAATGATGCCGATAATTGAACACTCGTTCAATCTTGGAATTAAAATGCGAAGAATAATCACGCCATCACTGCGTAATCAAACTTTATAATACCCCAGGAGAAATAAAGAAAAATAAATCGAGTCTTAACAGGTTAATAAACGTCCTTCTTCCCTCCTTACGCCAACCCCCTTCTCATTTCGTTCGCTCGTTACCTATCTGAACTTCGTTTCTTCCCCCTCAAACCTTCCTCCTCCGCACTTTTGACGCTTCGCCCTGGAAATCCTTTGATTCTCATCTTTTCGGGAGGCTTGGAAACGTCGATGCGCCTCCTGCATGAAAAGGGGTTCCTCCCAGGACGTCCCCTGATTGGGACGATAAAAGAGGCCCCCAGCTAAGCGTGGAAAGGGTAAAGAGAGAGGGAGGTAAAACACTAATTAGTTATCAAAGGGCAAGGAAGGGTTTGGTGACAAAATAGTAGATCCCGGAACGAGGAGCCCGCGCACCCTTCTTCCACCACCTAACCCGTCCACACCCCTCTTTACCCCTCTACACTCCTTCCCCCTGCTCGTCTAGCGGATATACTACCATCGTCACCACCACCATAACCCCAACCTTCGCTCTATCAAGTCCGCTACCCCGCGCTTCCACTAGCACCCATCCAACACCTTCACATCCCTTCCGCACCGCTCGCAAGCATCCTTTCACCCCCTTCTCTCTATCACGCTCTGTCTTTGGATGGCATCCCCCACGGTGTCTTAATACTCTTGGGAGGACGGCCCTGTATTGATTTTCGAATCATTAATTCTACGTCTAATCAGAACTTGCGCCAGATATACGTACGCGTGTCTGTGTACATATACACGTATAGATGTATATATATATATATATATATATATATAGTTGGGGGAGGGACGACGACTGAGGGTGCCTGCGATACTGGTGGATGGAAGCCACGCTTGCTCTTGACTGGTACGTCAAACTCCAGGCGCATGAGTGCATGCCGATATACACTGACAGATTTGTGCCGAGGAATACAGGTGATTCGTAAGTAGAAGGGCGACGGTGCGAGCCTCCATCGCTGATTCAGGAAAGTCGACGGGCGAATCGAGAAGTCACGCTGATATGTACATTTTGGCGACATCGATGAATGCGTCGATATTATAGGTATTGAATGCATCGTTCAAGATATGAGGTCACGCAAGATATACCAACTATTTCAGAGTTACGATATCAGGTATATAAACAGGAAATTCTGCTTCTACATTCGATGAATTGCCACGTGAAATGGCCGGATGCTTGCTTGTATTATATATTTTAATCTATTTTGATATTACACATTTTGATGATGAGATATATCGTAAATTTAGAAGCGTCGTTGACCCATAACCAAAATTCAATTCCCGGAGCAAAGCGGCGTCTATCTGACCAGGTGTTTGTCAATCCGACGAGCGTGACTGAAACGTTGTACAGAAATACCCGATTGGAAATTCATTCCTGGCTTTCCTCGGACGAGGAGTTCCTCTTCCCATTCGTGAAAGATAAATTGCGTTACAGTAGCAATCACAGCGATTGTACAAATACACAACTATATAGTATATATAATAATACGTCACAAAAGTTTTAATGTTTTCAGATAATACCTTTTTGCTTCTAAGGCTTTTGTTCCTAAATAATGTGACTCGTTTCGCATCGACGTTACGAAAATACTCTCTGAAATGTTAAGCGTTCGATTTGTATTCTTTGAGAGGCGTTTGCGTCGAAGATCAAAGCTACGTCGAATTCATGAATTCGACTAGAAATGAAAGACGAGCTGCCTCATGACTCATCGAGCATCGACGATTCTCGATTCAAGAACTTCAACACCGTGGCGTTAGTCAGTGCTCGATTTCTTCTCGATGGCACCGCGTAATTTCGCGGCATCGTGAAATCTATCGGAAGGCTGATTCTCGGAACGAATCATACATAACGTCGCAAATAGACCTAATTATAGCGATGACTAACGCTGACAAGCGTGAGTCGACGTATGTGTTGATCGGCGGGAGGATTCGGCCGCGGCGATTCGAATTGTCTCGCAATTAGCTAGAATTCCGGTAGTCGATAATAAAAAGTAATTGCTGACTCGCTGACTTTGAAGCTCGTAAACAAAAAAGATTTTCGCGTTGCTTCGATAGAGTCGAATTAATTGTGCTGCAAGTTTTATTACCGGCAAATTAATTATATTGATTTATTAGTACGGGCAATTACATGCACTTGAATTGATGAGACAATTAGAACTGCGTATCGTGTCTTAAAAGTGTATAAATAATTTAACCGCATTACCGCGGTTAAAACGATCGGATTTCCGCACATAGATAATATATAACGAAACACATCAAGTTTCGTGATTGCAACGCGGTGCAGAAGTCGATGGAAATATTTTAATAAAATCGTCAGCGACTTTATTAACATTATACTGTCCCCATTGAGTCGTTTTATCTCGCGAAAGAGAAAACGGTTCAAAAAGCGAATTAATTCGATCGCCACGCCGCAGCCGGCATCTATACGCTGCTCACCATAACAGATCATATTAAAATTCATTCGTACGGATAATACTAATTAACCGGAGAGATCGGGAACTCCCCGTAGGAGTTTCCGTGACGATTACCTACCCGGCCGCGTAAGAACGGGCGTTACGCGCCTAACAGTGGAAAATTGCCAATTTTCCCGATAATGAAAACTGCCGTCGTGGTTAATTCAATTCCCTTAATTTCTCCGCATTGAATTCTCCCGAAGAGCTTAGAGCACCGCTGTGGCAAAGATTACGATTGGAAATGTTACGATTGAAATCACCCGGCCCACTGGGCGTCTTGCTGAAGGAAATTTCGTTCATTCGCTCGTCATTACGCGCGCCGGATAAATTACAAGGCGATTGCCTGAGCCGATGTCGCGAAATCGCTAGTTACAGCACCATATAATTTCCCAATTCAATCTTACGTTATCAACCCAGTTATAGCTACATTGCGTAGCAAATCATTTCTTCTATTATGTATTGTGTTTGTGATAAAATTACGCGGTAGAATTATATACAAGCAGATATGCCCAATGGATAAGATTATGCGAATTTGGATATTTGATCATTCATTAGAGGCTAATTTTCCTCCAAATTATTTTTGTCTCGTCAGCAGTTTCATATCTTTCTTTCATTTCTATAAAAATAATTTTCCTTTAAATCACTGTTGACTATTCGATGACTCGTTCGTGGAATTGATTTATTACCGGTCAAGATAAAATCTTCAATATTGATGTAGCGAGATTTTTTTTTTTTCATTAGACGCAAATGCGAACTAAAGATGTCAGGGCACGATTTATAACAGTTTCGATAACAAAACGTCATTGTTGAGATACGCAAAAGAATTACAATATCTATTCTTGATCGTATGTTTCACTGATTTCGTTTTATGTGATAGCTAATATTATCGTGACATTTTTACGCTTTAAATCAATATTGAGTTGCATTATGTCGCAAAGTGTATTTGCATTTTGTTGAAATTATCTAAACGCCAAGAAGAAATTTATCGGATTTTTTATTATCTAACGAAATATTAAGCTGAATTAATATATCGATCATCAACATGTGTAATGGATGAAGAGACATTTTTAAATAAATAATATCCAGAGAGAGAGAGAGAAGGAAAAAAGACGAAAGAGAGAGAGAGAGAGAGAGAGAGAGAGAGAGAGAGAGAGAGAGAGAGAGAGTAGTAGTATAGTATATATATATATATATATATATATATATTATACTACGTACGTACGTAAGTATAACGTAACGTTACGGTTTAGTTTAGTTAACGTTAA
>NW_012130077.1:18662-20522 GCF_000143395.1 Atta cephalotes
GTAGAGAGAGTAGAGAGAGAGAGAGAGAGAGAGAGAGAGAGAGAGAGAACGGAGTATAAGCTATAGTATCATTTTAAGATATATCAATTAGAATGAAATTTCTTATAAAGCCCGTCGATGAATAAAGCCCGTCGTTTTTTATTTGTAACGAAAGTTTATAAATAACTTTCACATGTCTGCTATATTGAATTATTTAAGTACGTTAATAAGTACGTCATACATAGACAGAGAGACTATCGCGAACAAAGAATCATTAATTTTACATATTTGTATCCATGGATCGAATCAACTGAATCAAATGATCACACTCTACTTATTAATTAATATTATTCATGTTCTTAATATATGCATACTTACTTACATATATGCATTTATGAATTTATTTAAAAATAGTATGAAGGTAAAAATTTTCTTTTAAACTTAGTAAGAATATTATACATTCCGTTCTTAGTCATAAGTGATATCCTGACAATTTCCAAGAAACTACAAGTGTGAAGAGAGATCGACACGTGTTGAACGAATATCGCACGTACACCTGCAAACGTGTAATCGAAAGCATTGAACTCGCACACGACATGCAAATCGATCCGGTATTAGGGATAGGGGATAGTCTGTTGAGAAAAGCGAGGGTGTGTTGGAAGAAGGACATGCGGGGGTCTTCTATCGATTTTATCCATGTTTTAAATTATTACCCGTTCATTGTGGACGCTATGCGTGGGCGATGGGACGGCGACGTATCGGTGAATGAAAAGGGTTAAGGGAACGAAGTTCTCCGCGGTTTTTTTATTTCGACGCTCGTGGGTATCGAAATGGGCAAAAAGAAGGGAGAGGACGCAAGAGAAAAGGTAACAACAAACAGTAAAGGGTTACTGGAAAACGATCTTGTTCTCGGTAATCAACCTGTCTCTTGGGAGAGACAGTTTTTTTTCCAGGCTTTCCCGCCTCAATTACGCGTCGCGACATAAACATCGAATGCGTAGCTGCGTTGATAAAATACGACGAGTGTTTCGCCCTCCATTGGAACTCGTTGCAGCGTGGAATAGCTTTGTTTCCATTTTTATATTAAAATCAGTCTTGGTAACTGGAAATACATGTAATACTTGAAAAATTTTCCGCATATGGAGAAATAAGGTCTTGTGATCAGAGAAAGAGCGTCGAATCCATAAAGTTTCGAAACAACCACGCGCTTTCCATTTAACCGCGCTCGTTCGCGACAATTACGGAGATAATTGTCGACGAACTTTCACGGAACCCGCTACTCACATTCGTCGCCCTAGTCTACCGCCAGATCGCTGTGATGTTATGAAACTATTAATCAGTTACGATCTAATAAAAAGAAAAGTATAAAAACAAAAACAAATAGAAAGGATCGATGAAGTGCTATCATAATTTCCAAGCAACGATCAAGCCATAACAGGCTTCGAAGACTATTTATCGAGCAATTCCTGAGACACGGCGCGACTTGGATTTTTGCATCGCGAAAGAAACGTGGCAAATGATAAAAGCGTATAGATATAGAGACATCTATAAAGCTATAAGGAGAAAGGACGGACAGAAAAGGAAGTACGGAGCTGAAAATCGTTTCTACCATCGGGATTTCAAAGCTGTGGACGCCGCTGACGACGAGGGTGGTAATAGGGCTGAAGAGCGAAACTCTGGGGTTCGAATCAAAGGATTGCCAAGCTAGAGAGGGAAGGTAGGTAGAAGGAGGATAGCAATGGTAGGGAACTCGGTTAATTATCTTTATCAATCATTAAAAACCTATTCCTTGAAAAATCATTTCCTTTTTCATCACCTTTCTTTCTTCTCTCTCTCTCTCTCTTCTCTCTCTCTCTCTCTCTCTCTCTCTCTCTCTCTCTC
>NW_012130077.1:21860-32403 GCF_000143395.1 Atta cephalotes
CAATCATTTATGTCATAGTTATGAATTTATCATTTTATATATAGATTGCGCTCGTTGTCATAGAATCACATAACACACGTAAAAATAAGGATGCTCTCAGATACAGAACAAAATTGTTAAATGTAATTGAATGAGAGTTAATTACACCATGCGTTCTCGCGCGATTGGTATGTGGAATGGAATTATTGCATTCACAGCTGTGTTTCATTTTTCCGATTGATGAGTGGTAAAAAGAGCGAATATCCGAAAGGACGAACGGTGGATACTTGTCATTCTAGGCGTTTACTATTTTTTTGCATGTGCGATTTGTTTTACCTCCCATCCTACTCGTATCCTGTTAGGTATGGAAATACATTTAATCCGATATTTTCATCGGAATATTTTAACAACTTCGAAATATTCTAGCAAGTGTTACAACCCAAAATAAATTTTTTATTAATATTTGAAGTGTTAATTTTGTTACTTTATAATTTTATAATATTTCATTTTCAAATTTATTTTTTTGTAAAGTTTTCGAATCCATGTATAAATTTTAACAAATTTTAATTATTGCCAAATTTCCCGTTTAATCTTCATATGACATGATACACATCATCTACAGGTAAACGATGAATTCCAGATCATGGAAGAGAAATGCAGATCTTTGCGATATCTCAGTCCATCGAGTACATGCGTTGTATAGACACTCTGCATTCAACGGAGGCATCATAAAACTATCTGTCGATCTCTACTGCTGATCGCAGTTTTGAATCGGGAAAAAAACCCGACGCAGAAGAGGAAAGTCAAAAGGGAGAGATTTAGCTAGAAGTAAAAGGAAGTCAGGGGATGGTGCCACTCCAAAGCGGGACAGAGAGAACGGTGGATGATCTGATGGTAAGGTAGAAGGGAAAGAAGGGGTTGGAAATTCGAATTGCAACGCGATATTCTATACGGGCAAAGTTACGTACGGGGCGAAGAGAAACTTGCCATTTTCGTTGTGGATGGAGGGGAGTGGGTAGCTGGAGAGGGTTGAAAATAAGCGATAATGCGCCGGCTTTACTTAGCTAATTAGCGCCTCTCTCTCTCTCTTTTCCTCTTTCTCTTTCTCTCTCGTTCTCCGTCGCTCTCGCATACTCTGCTTTGCTGTGCCAAGTGAGTTCTGTGTCTGTTCATCCTGCATCCAACTGGAGTCGATCCTTCACTCTTTCCCTTCTCTCCTGCTACCTCAGCTCTTCCTCCCTTCTACCCTTAGCGTTTTTCCTCCGTTCCATGCCGCTCTTGCCGTCCTTCCTTTGGGCAACCCCCTCTTTCACCGTGCCCGACGGCTGGTATTAATTCATTTAGATATTATTTTGCGAGGCAGGCATTAACATTCTCAATCAGATTAATTAAATTATTTTTCTCATCTGTGCCTATCTCGGCATTTGCGTTCGCGCTGCCTTCTCATCGTGCTGGATGCAATGCGTGTACGTGCACATGTGTAAGTATGCGTGCACGCGGGTGCATTATTTTGTGGCAATTGATTACGACGCTTTTAATGTGCTATCAGAATTATAGAAGAGATCTGAGAATATATAGCTAGCACTGTGCGCTCAGGTGAAAAAAGCGATTTTCCAGGTATTATGAATCTGTACAAATTACGATTGTTTAAAAATACATCACTTGAAAAATACTTAGGAGGAAGTAATCTACTTGCTACGATATAGGATATGTCGATAATAATTATAAATACTACTTAATCGGATTTTATACGATGTAAAAATGTTCCAATGAAGTTATCACAAATGTTAATTGAATACAATCAATAACTTAATTCGATATTGCTTATAATTTGTTATTATATTATATATTTATATTTAATTAATTGCATATGCCATCTTTGAGCTAATCCATAGCTTGACGGCAAAGATACGCAAAATATATATTTCGTGAACGTTCGGATCTTCAGAAGAATATTCTTCATCCTGATTATGTGAGAATTACCCCAGAGAAATATTCCAGCCGCGCCTGTATCACCGGACTTCGTTTTAAGGTTTCATTATAATTCCAGCGGTAGATAGAATTAATCGTAATCACCTGAGCTCGTATGCGTGCGCCTGAAACGAGCGTGATACGCTACTGAAAGTACACTGAAAACGAATCCAAGTTAGCACGGAGAATAAGAGGAATGCAGGCGTGGGATGGCAGAATCCCGAGGTGGATCTCTGGCTATGTGTGAGGGTAGGAAAATCCGTAGGGTATGAGAGAGGAACGCGATGGACACTGGGGGTGGCTTACTCGATGAGAGTGGGACGGAAGAAGGGGTTAATGCAAAGGTCCAGGATAATTACCCACATGGCTGGCAATGCGTATTTCACTTTGATCAAGTCTGTGTTTTTCTTCGCTCGCCTTCGCTCAAACCTCTTCTAGAGCCAGTCTCACACCTCTCCACGACCTCGCCCCAAACTCATCCTTTCGTTTCCTTCCTTCTCTCTACCCTTATATCAGCGCGGAGCTTGATGGGTAGGTAACCTGCTTTTGTCTTTTGTCCAGAATGTTTTAATTATTGTAAACTCGGACCCGCGAACGTCTAATTTGTGACGAAGTGAGAAGACATGTTTTCATGTATTTGTGACGAGACATCGCATGTTGTTCACATGTACATATAATTAAAAATTAGAAATAATATTATGTGATCTATTTGTGTCATGTGATTCTTTTGGATATAATATTGTTAAAAATTTATGTTGCCCTTATATTTTGCGTTTGCGCATATGATTGAATCATTATTAGTTTTATCATTAATTCATTATTCTTGATATTCTTCTCATTCTTTTTATACGATATTGAATAATCTCTATTCAAAAGGCTCTTAACGAATTAGATTGAGAGTTATAAGATGCCGATTAACTTATTTTAGGAAAATCCTATTTTATGGAATAAATAATGGAATCGTCAAAATGTGTCTTCCGTCTTATCAGAAATACATTTTACATTGAGATTAATTAAACTTGTTTCTTTCGATCGCACGACGGATACGCAATGAATACCTAATTTATTAAGTTGACGATGGAAATCCGTTAATGATCTGCGGGATCCAATTATTATTAGACTCGTTATCATTATTATTATTAACGGAAGATAAAGGAAAGCCACCGCCGTACCGGCGGCAGAAGTACCCGAAGAATACGGAGCCGCGGTAATTAATGCACCGCCATATAATAAATATCGAGTGCAAGTCCCATTTCGCGTCACGGCGTTCCATTAAATTGAATTCAGTATCGTCAGCTGGCGGCACTCAATACCAATATGCTTACCGCCTCTCCAACCATCCCTCCCTCATTTCCTTGTCCCTCCCTCATTCCCTTGTCCCTGCCTCCTTTCCTGATTTTGTCATGCCGCAACCCCTCTTTCTAAGCACCTTAAAGCTTAAAGCGACAAACAAGTCCGATACGGCGCGGTGGCGCCAATCAAGGTTTAGAATCAAGCGAGAATAAGTTGATTTATAATCAGAGCAAATGACATATATTATTGAGGTTAATTGTTATTTTACATTATTATTGATGCGTGATAGAATATTGCAAAACTGAAAAATAACAAACACCTGTCTTGCACGCGATATAATAAATAGTTATTTAATTGTCAAACTTGTAATAAAATAATAACAAATAAACAAACTTTCGAGAATGTCAAAAAACAAAAACAAATAAGGGCTAATAAGAGTTTTTGCACGGTTGTTACTGCGAAAATAAAAATTGTTTATTGTCGAAAAACCATAGTATAATTAGTTACGTATAAATGTTTAAACTTTTCAGGTCATCATCAGTATATCTGAACATATATTGTAAAATTCTCACTTCCTCATGGCGAGACTGCAGAGTGGTGGTAACTTAATCTTCTTATTAGCAATGGTTGACAATTCCAGTGGCAACGAATAACAGATAAAAATCTTTACAGATATCAAAAACGTTACCAATTATTTTTTATAAAGAAAAATTAATGCACTCACCTATATAGCCATGAAAGACGTGAATATAAAAAATCAATCAAAGTCGAAAGAGACAAAGGATTCGCAAATATTCATATTTAATGATATAAATTCATTACAATCGTTTCGAATATTGTCACGGCCAACATTCAAATGAGTCAAAGATAATACACAATGTACAACTAATAAGTAAAATGAATGATATTACCAAGATATGTCAGACTATTACTTAAAAATAATAAAAATAGTTTCGTCATAAAGTAATGAGAATTTTACAACATACGTTCAGATATGCTGACGATGACCCGGAAGCAGGCCGAAACGTTTATGCGTAATTAATTATACTATAGTTTTTTGACAATAAACGATTTTTATTTTCGCACTAACAACCGCGCAAAAAACTCTCATTAGCTCTTATTTATTTCTATAATAAAACAACATGTACAATGATGGTAATTTTATGTAGATATTATAATTTTAGAGTAATTACATTGTAAAAGACATTATTTTATTAATATTATTAAATACCGTTTAATGTTTTAAATCACTGTTTCGACTGAAAAATCACACTGTAGTAGTCTCTTCCACATTTCAATCATGATTATTTCTAAAGATAATTACTTATGATTATTAGAATGATAGCAATTGATTTCTACAACCTAATAACGAGAATGATAACACAACGTTAATTTGTGTATGTAATACAGATTTAATATTCGTCAATTCTCGTTATCTATGTTATATATTACGATAAATGTTAATATAAATTATCTATATTACATGATAATACACTATTTTATCATAGTCTCTACGACAAAATGATCAACTATCAATACACATGACAAGAGATAATAGAAAATTTAACAAATATTAATTATTAATTATTTAGGATAAATGAAGGCATTAATTAAACTTTATGTTACCGTTTATGTAAATTTTCAACTTATTTTAATCATACATATATCTATAATGTACCAACAGTTATTGAAACGGCTGTACGGCAATCTAAAAGCCCTATTCACAATCGCGTGTGGGATACATTTTTTTACATCGCAAGACCGAAGAATGCAAAAAGAATCGGAGCGTGCGAGACAGTTCGGGCAGTTATCCGATCATTTCGCCCCAAAGAGACAGCCGCTTCTCTTCTTTGCGTTTATACTGTGGATCGCATCGACAAAAGGGATCTCCCGGTGTACTCCGCAGAGACGTACCTTGGGGTACACAGTGAAATAAAAAAAAAGGATAATAAAAGAGAAAACGATACGGAGAGCGACAAGGGAGAGAAAGAACGCTTCTCTCAAAGCGTGCCTTGTTCACGAATAATGGCACGCACTCATTGTTCTAATTATTTGTGCATACGATTAACACTGCTGTCTGCCGAACCCGCCGGACGTGGGACATGTGTGACAAATATGCGCGCTCGTCCACCCACACTAGCATATTCATGTGCGTACGTACGAATATGTACATACATGAAGAAATGAATGACAGAAAAAAACATATCGCGTCAAGAAACGACACTAGTCGGACGTCTACATGAGAGAAAAGAAGAAACGACTATAACTATACTCTCACATATATACATATAAAACACATACAGACGTGAGTATGTGAGCGGTAACAAGTCCCGTGATGTGTGATGAAGCGCGTGTGCGTATACAACGAATGTGCATTGCGCGGATACAAAGCGTGTCAGCCGGATACAATGCTCGCCATCTGACGCTCAATTAACGAGTTAATGCGGTACCGTTGATAATTAAACAAATACACGGGCTTTTTTTTCATCATTGCCCCCGCCCCCGCTCACATGTACATGTCCGGACGTCCTGCGTGTTGCGCTCGCGTTCGATCTTCCACCTCTACCACACAAACGAACTCCGTGTCACATTTTCTGTGTCTGTCTTTCTCTGCGTACCTTCGTCTCCGTCGCTCTCACGAGCCCTCGTTTCGTGTCTCACGCTATAATCCATGGTTTTCTGACCTCCATCCTCCTTGCTTGGCCTTTAATCGCGAATCCATCTCTCCTTCGTGCTTTTATTTTTCTTTTTTGTCTTACTTATGCGCGCGCGCGCACGCACGCACGCGCTGACCTATCGTCGCAAATAATGCGCGTATGTATTGTGCCGGTCGACCGATTATTATATTATCCCCGGCCGGAAGCGGATGTGTGAACCGTACGTGGGCAGGGGGAGAGGGGATAATGAGCGCGGCGTTCCTTCTCTCGTGCTCGAACGAGGATCGAAAATGGTCGTGAAAAGTTTGCCTAGAACGCGGACGAGACGGAGGGAGTTGTCCTCGTTCTCGACATAAATGCGAAGTCGAGGAATGCGATCGTTAGGGGTAGATTGCATTTGGAATCCTGTTTGTCTGATTTCAATTAGCAGCGAAGTTCTTAAGTTTCGCATCATGCAGCACAAAATTATGAAATTAACAGGATGCCGATGCTTTGCTGGAACAATGCGTTGAGATTAGTATAATACAATTATTTGAATATTTTTTAATTTAACATATAATCTCCAAAGTATATACAAAATCAATAAAAACACTTTTCTTACAGAAAATAAAGGTATTTGTAAAAATCAGAGCATCTGTCAAAATCAATTTTTAACATTTTTAAATCTATAGAAAATAACAATTTAATTATACATGGTATCAAATGCGATGGCATAATCTATCAAATAGTATTTTACGAAGTTAGTAAAGATGATTTCAAAATTCTATTTTAATTTCAATTTAAAATTTTCAATTACTTTAATCAAATTTTTATTTCAATCTAAAAATTTATCCTCAAAATAAAGATCTTGTTCTACAGATAATGATTTCTTATCTCTAGCATACATGATTTAATTGTATGATGAGAGGTAAAATTATACGAAAAAATTGAAATGTGGATTATATTTTATGACTTTGATAGAGTAGAATTGAGTCGCAATAGAGAAGCAACGCGTAATGTATAGAGAGAGCATAGGGGCCGTACAAATACCGTCGATACCGCACTTCCGGTAGCGGTAGTGGCCGCAGCACTGAGAACAATTCGAGTCGATAGTGGTATCGAAGCTGATAAGCCAACCCGATACGATATGGTCCATGAGAAAGACAAAACACGCGCTATGAAAGCGCGGCGCGTATTATGATTAAAAATGTTTTTATTCCTCGGTAAAGCGCATTCGACACCTTCGATCTCGACTTCACAGTCTTGAAGCCGCTGCGAAATCAATCTCTAATAATCTTTCGCTATTGACACAATATCAGGTCACATAGAACATTCCTCTGTCGATGTGCAAATTACAAAATGATAAATTAAGCTCTTATTGTATAACGATAATATCGATATCATTTTATTGTTGCTGCGCAATTTTTTTATCATAATACTTTTTTATATAATACTGTGCAATAATAATAATTTCACGGTATGACAATGTTGTTAAGAGTTACAAAATATATAGAGGATTTAGATTAATCTGACATGATAAATATTTAAAAGAAATATATATATATATATTAATGTTAATATTAAAATGATTTAAATTATTGAAATACAATAATTTATTTTAATTATTTAAATTTTTCTTGATCGACTTTATTTTAACATAATTTTATTTTTGAACAATATGACAATATTATATAATAAATTTTAGTTTTTACATCGACGAAAATTGTTAGATTAATAAAATTATTTAAATATTGTAATAAATCAATTAAAGTACCAAAAAACACGGATATATAAAATTAATTTTTGTCGATCGATCTCACGACGATTACTTCTTCAATTCGCGGAACATATGCACACTGCGGTGTTCCGGCGTGGGTGGTGGTACCCTAAGAGCTTTATCTAACGGGCATGGTGACACCTAAACACCGAATCAACATCAAACAACATGCCAGTCGATCTTGTCTCTGTAAACACACTCAAGTATTGTATTCGTATGCATTGGCAGTACAGAGCGTGTACCTATGACAAGGATGGCATTAGTAAGGGTATGAGGGACGACAGTGATGATTATCTAAAGGTGGCTCGTGAAAAACGATCCTTGTGAGAGAGAGGAGAAAGCTCGTAAAGAGTCATTTGGTCGACTTCGATTTCAAATAAACATCGATCCGTTTTATTTTATCACGCAATGATTATCTTTCGATTCATGACATCTCTGGTCCTTCTTTAAATATAATCTCATTATTATAAAAATTAAATAAAAAATTAAAGGAATAAATGAATACTCGTTTATATCGCTTTATAATAATTTATATTTGGCTAGTTTTAAAGAAAAATTTTAATAAAAATAAATTGAAATAAATTAAAAAATATGACTTTAACGTCTTAGCTTTTATTGCATTTATATTTTTTGCGAGATTAACTTTCTTAAAATTTAAATACAATTTTGTATTTTATATAAAAAGATATAAAATATATAAAAATATATTTTATATTTTATAAAAATAATGAAAGAAAAAAAATGTAAGCGGCGGATAATGTTACAGATTACGCTATAAGCGTCTAATACGCTTCTTTGCGAGATTACAAACCGAATTCGCATAGCCACAAACGTGGCAACCGAAGATATTGCGAGATAAGCGTTTTGCAATTAGCGGTGCTGCAGCTGCACTCGAGAAAGAAGTGCAACGTTTCCTTAATAAAACGAATTTCGTGCCGGGGTTGCCTAATGCACCACTGACGACAGAGTAACGTCATGCAATGTGTAATGATAGCTCTTGCCGCGTTGGCACACATACACGTATATATACGCTTACACGCGCACATTCAACTCACACATACATGTACATAAATAACGTTTAGCGAGATAATTAATATCGTTCTATTTAACATAATATTAGATGCGCAGGGATGTCAAATAACTGTAATTTTGGTTATTACATCGACAGCAAAGCTCAAAAAGACCATCCATGGAATGTTGAAGATTTATATAATAAATCTCATGGATATTTTTAATATATGATAAATAAATTCATTTCAAAGTGCTCTTTATACTCTGAAGATCTCTTATAAATATTGGTAAAATCAATATCGTTTTTCAATAAAAAAAAGATCCGAGTATATTGAGATCTTCAATAATTGAAATTCCTTTTATCTTTTATCTTTTGAAGGAATTATGAAACTATTTTCTTTATTACAAGTGTCCATCGTATGAGGAATGCTGCTGGACAAAGAGGTGTGTGGGTGAGTTATATTTTTATTGCATTGTGGCGATTCGACAAAGATCTAACGGGATTCGCTCGGATTCGCGTGAGTATCACAGCCATGCGAATTCCTTTTAAATAGGACATAAATCTAAATTTATTCTAAGGCAGATCCCACTATATTGCCTTAATGATGAGTCTAGTAGTGTGGCCGACATGAACATCGTTTTTGTACAGATATCCACAGCGTGATTATTATTCTCTTTTTTAAAATTTTAATGAATGACAGCATTGAATATTTTTTCTTGCGCAATCTTACGATCGGTTTAATCCTTCGCGATTATTTCGAGCCACAAGAAATACCATTGGTTCTTGGGCGAATATTCGAACAGCGAAAGTTATCGGGATGGAAGTGCCGCTTAGGAGGAAGGGACCAAAGCAAGAGAGAGAGAATGAAAAATAGAGAAAAAAACGGAGAAAAAGCGCGGAAGAGAAAGAGGGCGAAAACCGCTGACGGCGTCAGGTGCAACGCTGACCCCGACACGTTGCCTGTCAAATCTCTATTTACCGAGCGACCAAAATGACCAAACTCAAACGAACAGTCCGATTCCGATGGCCGACAGCCAATCATACGCCGCCGGGACTTCGACGTTTTTCGCTCCCGGATTTATTCGCCGGTGGAACATTTTAACCGTAGAATCACAAATCGAGGCAAATTTCGCCCTCGGAAGCGTGCCGGCCCGCAACGCGACGAATTTTGCACAGCCGTTGTTAAATCGGGACGACGAATTATGCGGAAAACATGGAGATTCGCATCACGAAAAATATTAGGAATTTTTTATTTAATGCTCTGCCGATTGTATTTGACGATTAACTGTGATTATTATCGAGTTTTTGAAAACGTAAATCAAAACGATGCATCTCATAATCCCCATTTCCTTGAATCATTCACTAACGCGTTTGTAAATCTGCAAATTTACAAAGTTAATTTATTAATTAATTAAACCGCAAATTCTTTTTGTATAATTTCGTTTTATTCTTATATACATATAATTGTGATAGTCCAATAGACAATTGTTCGAATGATTTTAATAATATATATTATAAATATATATTATTAATAATATTATATTCTCTAGATAAATTCTCTATTTCGTTTATTTATATATACTGTCCAAGGGTAACTGTTATAATTATTCATTCTTTTACTGTTGTAAATATTCATGTGCGAGATATTAACGACAAGAGACCAACAATTTGAAACCATAGTGTCTTTTCTTTTTCTATTTCTCTATATTTTACTTATAACTTTATACTGACCACTGATAATTTACCATCTAGACTTGATAACTACTTTAATTTGACATACTATGATTCTCACTGAATAATGAGAAAGCTTCTATCAATTCCATTTTATTTTGACGAAGAAAAGTCGAGAGTTTGAAGATATTTAGCAAGATTATC
>NW_012130077.1:32423-39943 GCF_000143395.1 Atta cephalotes
AGATAGTAAATGTAATATGAAGATCTTTCTTTTCGTTTTGGTCTTTTAATGATAGTATACTAAGGTTGACTATATATATGTATCATCAAACTACTTATGTATATAATTTAGATGTTATATAGATTTTGAAAAAGACTCCGTGAAATCGAAATGTTAATCACATTGTATTTATAAGAAAATATATAGTTTTAAGCACGTCTTTATCCTTATATATTTGCTCATACTATTGTCGTTTCTAATAA
Source organism: Atta cephalotes (assembly GCF_000143395.1). Taxonomy (NCBI): domain Eukaryota; kingdom Metazoa; phylum Arthropoda; class Insecta; order Hymenoptera; family Formicidae; genus Atta; species Atta cephalotes. The sequence goes on from NW_012130077.1 coordinate 32,666, forward strand.
TATGTATTATTAATGTATTATTAAGCAAGATAATGAGCGATTTATTGTTTGTTAATATAGTGTAAATTGTTGTAAATTGATCATTAAATTGATCACATACAGAAAATCATTTTTATCTGAAATTTTACAAACTGAAGGACTGACCCAAATTTATCATATCGCTTTGTCATGCAGGTTCTTTTAAGATCTTTACTCTCGCGTGACTTCGTGCAGATGTAATGCTTCCCCAAAAAAATACAATTCAATTTCCGAATCACTACCGCGCTTTCTTGAACCGCACGATCAGCGTTCAAGCTTCGAGTACCGAAAGGTAAACGATCTGCATGGTTTACTAGCAGAAAAAGAGAGAGAGAGAGGAAAGAGAGAAATAGAGAGAAGAGAATATCTGTCAGGCTCTCTCACAGACCCAAAGAAAGGTCGGCACGAAACATCTGTTTGACATCCCTGTTTGTCAAGGCGTGACTCGGCACTTGCGGCGCTCTCATACAAAAGCGATCTACTATGTTTGACGAGCGATCCTTTCGTTTTCTCGGTAGTCGACGATACCATATACAATCGATCTATGAACTCCAACCATTCGCTTGCAATTGCGCGTGAAAATTGTAAACAAAAGTTATCGAACTGAGATCTGAGGGGTGGAAAAGTGTGCCTGTGAGCAGATGGCAAACAAGACTTAACTTGAAAGTTGTAACTTCATATTATTGAGATTTGATGATTTCGTGGACTATACGCGTTTCAAGTATACATCAAACATACATCATTTCTATAAAAAAAATTTAGATTTAGAATAACAACTTACAAGTTGAAAATTAAGTTAGTAGATTAATTTATCAAACAAAGTTCAATCAACGCGAAATAATTTTTAAAGTTCAATTTTATAGTATAAAGATACTTTTCAGTTAAACCCATTTGTTCAAAACTATGTCAGAAAGAAAGTCTCGACTATTTGCACCAAGGTATATCTTTACTCTTCTAATATAAAATTTCAAAGGAACTTAATAAACTTTTATTATCACGTGTTGATGAAGCGTACATAAACAGTGCATGAAAAGGGTATGCTGTGGAATTGAAGGTAATAGGAGGGTTAAAAGGTGAACTTGGCTTGTAGGGCATCCAGCCTAACTATTGTGACACGATACCAGCGTGCTTGCCTTTGTATTACGACAACGACGAGGTCGAACTTCCGTCGTGGCGCACGTGGATCACTTGTTGCTGGGATGTATTATAACGTTAATCCTATATAGAGTCATAAGTTATTATTTAAAGTTATCAAGTTATCGACTTTCTTCGTTTTGTAAACCGCTTATACCTTATCAAGACTCTTATTTTCAACAAATAAAAAATCAAAATATAATTTCAAAATTATTACTTTAATGTGTGTTTTAAATGGTTTACAATTTTGTTCTCTATAATCAGTTCGATAAAATATTGATCGATATAAATATTAATTTAAGATTTATCCATCTCTTTTTCTTGCACTTGTTAAATAAATATAGATATGTATATGTAATTAAAATTGATGGGGAAACTCGATAATGATGGAAGTTAAAGTAAACTCCATTACAATTTTCGGGACCTACTGCATAAATAATCCGATAGGCGTCTGTCGCGACGCGAGCGAGGAATATTTCGAAATCATGGAATAAGCAAAACCAAGCAAACGAGAACCAAGAAGACTTGCGCAGCGCACATGGTCTCAATCTTGGTAGATACTTCACCAGAAAAATCAAAGGGGGGTGACAGACATCTCTGAAAATTGGTTTCTCGTATTCTTCGGATTGCACCGCCTTGACGCGAGCTGCAGCTGAGACGTATCGACTGCACATGTTCCTCTCGAATCCGATCGTCGTCATCTAAGCCATTTCCTCTCCATCTCCCCAGTGCCTTTCCTTTTTTTTTACGCGGCGCCTCTCCTTGTCGACGGAAAGAAATAAAAGAAAGAGAGACAAAGAGAGAAAATGAAAAGTCAGAGAATCTCTCATGTCTAAAAATATTTTTATGGAGCCCCCGCTGCGATCCCAAGCGAGTGTTTCGGTTGCGCCTAGCTTCTGTTTTGATGGCCCCAACGCACTGCATCGGTTCATCCCCGAATGGGGATGAAACTGTGATTGTAAACCGGACGGAAGTTCTCGGCTATTAGTGACAAAATATATGTAATATTTCCGGCGACCCACAGCGAATGCGTCGATAGTATCGTTCATTAAATGATACTATTGTCGCGTTTTGTGCTTACGCGATCGACTCATTGTCAGTCTGATGATTACCTACTAATAAAATTATACGATATCGATTTTTATAATACTTTAAGGTAATGCAAACAATATAATAATATTTCGATAAAAATTTCTATTGATATTTTAATGTCCAAAATTTTGCCTTGTATTTTCACTGGATGAATATATATATTTGTTGTAATAATGAGGAACCCATACTATAAATTACAAATTGTACTATCTCATATATTCATATCACTTATTTTATAATTCACTAATGATTGTTGCAATATTTCAGTAAAATAATGAGACTCCACGTATTTTAATAATGCCGGAGTTTTTGCAACAATCTTTACAGTATTTTTGCACCAACAAGATTTCAAAATATTGTATTTGATGTTCATAAAAATTGTTCGCGCATGAAAGGTTGAACAGATCGCGATTAGATTGCGCACGGGATATTTCACGGGGTTCGGAAAAACCGAGTATGTGTATCTCAACGATCAGTGACATCAATAAAATCCATCGGTTAAAACAACATCATTTCGAGTAAAGGATAGTATTATAATCCTTTATGTTTACTGATATCGCTGGATCAATTACGATTTCGTCGAATCTCGTCAAGTTTATCCGATGCCGCGATCTGTACGTCGTCACAACGAAACCATCATGCTGTTGCCAGAGAACATGACTTCCCTACTATCTACACTTGTATTGATGTGCCAGCAGCAATACCAACAATAATATTGCGAAGGTTTCGCTTTGAATATTTTTGACGCGGTATTAATAAACCAAATTGTATTCATCTCATTTTTCAAATTTTATTGGTAGTCAATTTTTACAATTCAACGCTGTTATATTACTGTTATCATTTTTAATTGTCAATTATAGTATGAAAACTACATTTATAAGTTCTAAAGCGTCCTAGTTGAAATACAGAACGCAAGCCTGTGAACCTTTGCCTTACACCCTGAAAAAAAGTCTTAGCTATCCTTATTGAATAAAATAATTTCAATCAAATGTTAATTATTATAACAAAAAATAATTTTAATATTAAATAATTTTATAAAAAAATTAAATATTTATAAAAAATAATTTTAATAATAATATAATTCTAAATATTTAAGTGAGTATTACCGAATGAGTATTACATCAAATAATATAACCAATTGTTTGATAATAATTATCAAATAATTAGAAAAATAAAATTATTTTTGCTAATATTAAGTGAACATTTAATTGAAATTATTTTATTCAACATTTGGCAATTATTATCAGATTCTTTTCTTCAGTGCAGCGATTAATATACGGAAAAAAAAATCTAGTAATAATTACCAAATATTGAGTGAAATAATTTCAATCAAATGTCCGGTTAACAAAAAAATTTTACTTTTTAAAAATATTTAGAAATATTACCAAACATATAATATAACCAAGTGTTTGATAATAATTATTAAATATTTAGAAAAATAACATTATTTTTGATTATTAAAATTGAAATTATTTCACTCAATATTTATTTACTATATAGTAACTATACAGTAACTACTAGCAAACTTTCTTTTCAGTGTAGACGAAGGTTCAAAGTTTTTTAACCTACAATTTAGACTCGCATAGTACTAATTATATAATCCTCTCAAATTTCTTCAAATGTTACTACAGTCCGTTGCTACAGTCGAGAGTTAAAATATTTGTAATGTAGTATAGCAATATGACATAGATATAACATTATATAGCTATAACATTATTGTAAAGATTATAAAATTTAGTAACGCATGGTGTACGTCTACACCATGAAGAGGGGGGGGGGGTAAAAGGGAGGGGGGGAGAGCTCGCATGTGCGCGCACGCACGGTCAATAGATTTTCAGCGGTTGTTGGAGCGCGCACTCAAGCGCGGATATAAAACGCTCATGCACCGAAAGATAAGCGTATCGAGATAAAACCGTACAATATCATTGGTCAGAGATCTCCCGCGGCCCTTCCACTTCGCCACCACCTTCCTATCCGCTATTTCTATCCGACCGTACACTTACGTATCGGTAACCGTCGTTGCCGCACGTAAGTATCCACCGCGATACACAATACGTATGTACGAGACGCGCATTCTTGAGAATACAATGCAGATACGATGCGGATGCGCGAATGGACGGGAAGAAAAGTGGCACTATACGCGATCGTTCCTCGCCAAGAAATTGAAGAAATCTTCGTGTACAAGACCGAAAGTTCTACGTAGTTTCGTACATGATTAAAGAATCGCGTCGGATGTTTCATCCAGCGCAGTGCATGCACATGGAAGATGAGGAAGGCCATACATACACAAACACATATATACATATATACATACACATACGCACACATAAGAGACACATTAGGATGAGATAGAGGCAATCTCAATGATATAGCAAGCGGATACCGCACGCCTCGTTGCAGCCATATCCCTCTTGTCACTGCATCTATCTATAAACATGCCCTGTTCTCGTTTCTTCGTTAGACGTGCCGCATGCTGCTTGAAGTTAAAGTACTCCGAATGTGTTGGTAAAGGACTCGATCCGCGGTCCTGAGTTCGATGCCACAGCATACACCGAGAGACAGAGATAAAAAGAGCGACAGGGAGGAGAAGGGGGAGGGGGGAGAGAGCATTATAGCAAGACGACGGAGAGGGATAGAGCAAAACAGAGAGAGGTGGGAGCGTGACGAGCGAGTGAGAAAGAGCGAGAGAATGAGTATCGCGGGTACCGCCCCCTTTTTTAAACCACGCCTACTCTCGATATAATATTATATCCACCTCTACCACCTCCTATATGTGCCGCCGTCTCTTTCTCACCGCCGTCGACTGTACACGCGTACCGCGAGACACGTTTATGTAGGACTCACACAGAGAGCACACGCATCATACAATGCGTGTATTTGTCACGATTGCTCGCGCGCTGATCCCTCTCTGACCCCTCATTTCCCTCTCTCTCTTTCTCTTTTAATAACCTTCTCCTCTAACGCCGACCGTGCTCTAGCTGGCAACTATATACTTCTCTCGATAGATGACCCCTCTCAATTCGCAGCGTCTAATCGCGGAGCATCTTTTATTCTAAGTAACGATAATTTCGCATTTAACAACACGCTTTGACAGAGATAGTCAAGGTGAACATTTATTCGATACATAAAAAAACATTTTCTGATCTCACCTTTTCGATCTTCCTTGTCTTCTCTAACGGATGTAATTTACATATGTTTCCCAAAGCGGATAGAGCAATTATAATTAATACTAATACTAGATCAATTTATTAATTGTAAGATGATTTATATTTTTATATTAAATAATTTTTATCTAATCTTAAGTATGTATGTGGGATTTATGTCGTGTTACCAGTATTCCAATGGTTAATCATAGATGACACGTTGCCTCTATGTGGCAAGAATAATTGAGGTATTACAGACGCCTGTGTATGTCTTAAACGCGGATAGCTTAGAACGGTTAAACCCAATTAAGGCGAAGCTAAAGCACGTTTAGCCTTGAACGAGATGGCGTACTACACTGTTACTAAGATCATGCCTGTTTGACGACTACCGATTTGCAATTCACTCGTGATCCTTTACAGATGATCAACTTCTTATCTTTTATAATATACTTACAAATAGACATACATGCTCGCAAAAAATAGTAGCCTGAAAAGAAAGAGAGGAAAATTTTGTCGTATATATTCGATCGCGAGTCACTCAGAATTGCAGTCGTTCTTGTGCAGGTGTTGACAATTACGTAGGCATCCTCGAGAAACATCCGGGTATGAAGGGAAGTGTCGTTCCTCAAAATGACGACTCGCAAAGCGTACGACTGCAATCGATACGCACCTTCGGAAGCGCTCACTCACTTATTTGTCGAACGATCGGGCACGTACGTATTAATCCGACAGTCAGGCAGGAAACGCGTAATTCGACGTTCTTACCGCGGTGTCATCTGTCCGTGGCAGCGTTTTACGTAACCAGGCGACTTCGCGATCTCGACGCGTCGAGTATCTCATTTTTCTTCTTTTCTCTCTTTTTTTTTATTTGTTCCTTTTCCGTGATCGTTCCTGGGAACACGTGTCGTTTTTAACGCGCCTACATTAGATAAGAATGGCAGTAAATCTCTAGGACGTCTATTAGTATTCCACCGAGTCGGTCGATCGACCGATCCGCGGAATGAATGATTTTCCGCGATTAGCATTCGCGCGTGTGCTAAGTAATTCGACATGCTGCTCGCCAGCCGTTATCGCGTTATTACATCACCGATTGATCGATGCCAGTGAAGTTTATGAATGTTATGTACGGAGTAAGATGCCCTCGGATAATTGAATTACGCTTCTATGATCTTTCAACATTTGCTGTCTTTCTCTTTTTTTAAGAACGCATAGAGAACAGTAGAATTAATGATGATCATTCTGTCGTTTTTTTTAAGTACAAGAATTTAATATAACATATAAAATGCGTTTAAATAATATTGTATAATATAATATATATAATGCGTTGCATTAAAAAAATTATTTTGCCAAAATATCTGAAAATTTAGATAAATACAAATTTGAAAATAATTTTGTTTATATAATACAAATTTGAAAATAATTTGAAAATAATTTAGATCATTAAAGTAATTGTAAGAAATTCAAATATACCTATGAGCAGTATTGCAAAAAAATTTTGACATTTTAGCAATTCACCTTGAATGTCTTGTACAATTACTTTGAGTCTGACAAAAATTGTCGTACTTGTATCTGATTAAATTTTTAGACATTTCAACAAAATCGTTCTTTCCATGCAGCGAATGTTAAAAATAATCATTATTTTACTTATACACTGTAAAAAAATAAAATGTTAATTTTAACTTAAAGATGTTCAGTGGACTTTCTGAACATGCAAAAATGTTAAAATTAACACATTGTATCTCAGAAAGTGCACTAAACTCCTTAAGTTAAAATTAACATTTTTTTTACAGTGTGTGGGGTGTGTGTGTGTGTGTGTGTGTGTGTGTGTGTGTGTGTGTGTGTGTGTGTGTGTGTGTGTGTGTGTGTGTGTGCGTCGTGTGTGTGTGTGTGT
>NW_012130077.1:42476-59198 GCF_000143395.1 Atta cephalotes
TTTCTACGAATATGTATATATATATATATATATATATATGTGTGAAATAAAAAATGTTTTCATTGCACACCGTTAAATGATAGTGTCAAATTTAATCTAATTTAAGTCGCTACTGCTTCTAATCAAGTATAAAATATATCATTATTTTATACCAAAATAATAGTTAAATTTGAAGCCGTATAATGTCAAATTTAATCATTGTTTTAATGTAAAATAACGATATATTGAGTAGAAGCGGTGAAAACTAACTAAAGTAGGTTAAATTTGATACTGTAGATTTAATAATACAAGCGTCGAAGAAGAGCTAATGGCATGTTTAATATTGAATAGTTCCGTTTTATCGTACAATCTTTCAAATATGACTACAAAAGCTCAAAAAGAACGAGAGATTTGAAAAAGAAAAAAAAACGTATTTTTCATACGTGTATACACATACGCACGTAATGCACGCACTTTACGCGCGCGCAAATATCCGCGGAATCATTCGAGCGAGAGAAGACACTCTCGAATTTCCAGTTTTCGCAATCAGGCCCGCAGATACGCGATCATGCCCCGGTAATGGCGGAGGTGCAGTGAGGCATAGATCCTTTCTGACCTCCGTGCCATAATCACGCGTCAGAATGCATCAGGCAGAATCCCCCCTTGTCCCCTCGACCCCCCCCTATTTTCCCCTCAAGCTTCCCCGTTCCCTCCTTTGCAGCTCCCCTTCCTCGTCTCTTCTACAGTGGCTCTCTGCAGGCTACGTCCGTTCGTTCCTGCAGATGGTGTTTTAAACGCAGCCATGAACTTGAAGACGTTACTCGTCCTCCTACCCCTTGCCGCCCCGCGTTCTCCCTTTCGCCAGGTCTCCCCTCGCATGGACATAATTCTCTCGACGATTTGTCTGTCGCATACTGCACGACTCCACAACGTGGGAATCGCCTTCTTTCACGGACGCGTCGAGTAACATCAAGTTTATTCGCGGGCCTTCGGTAATCATACTGTGGGGTCTTTTTATTGCTGAGTGTGAGATTGGTTGTAGAGGTAGGTAAGTAATAATACCATTTGAGGGAAAGGATGTAACTTGGATGTACGATCGTTAGTGTGGAAAAAGAAACAAAAAAGCATCGCTAAAGTTATGAAAACACGTATCGTTGATAATTTTTATAATTTAAATTTAATCATTGCTTAGAGTCTTGATGTACTGACTTTGTAAAATTTTACAAATAATTTTAATCAATAATTGTTGCGTTTGATTGACTTATTGTAGCTGAAATGTAGATAATTACAAATAGTGCTATCGAAGAAAAATACATGCCACATGATGGTTATTGTTGAGTTAAAGATAATTGATTCCTAGTATCGACAATTAAGATAAATTGGTCATATATACGGGCCATTATATAGATTCTAATGTTGCGGTGTACCGCAGCTTACTAATTCTATTATATTGTTAAATAATAGTCGACAAGAAAGAATCGATGATCCTTCCAGCTTCTCTATTAAGTTGCAATTTTGAGTCGACTCCGTCAAGTTCTGTCGAGTTCTATAGAGCTAAAGATAAATTTGGGGTAACATGAAGCACACAGGCGCATGCGACGTGCATTTTACATCTGTCGGGATTAGTGTGTCCCTTAAAAGTGTTTCCCATGTATTCTCAATGTATTGCTAGTGGACGGCGAGGATACGGCGACACCGAAAATGGATCGCGGCGTCGCGGATGACGCGATGGGTGTAAACACACTCGCGCGAGGGAAACGCGCGGATGATGTCGACGCGACCGACGATCTATATAAACGTTGAACCGGACGCATATTGCTCGTTAACACATGGCCGGAGGATCACCGGTGAAGAACGGGTCTGAGGCCTCCCCTCATTGCCGTTGATATATGCGTGCATACGCGTGTCTCATGCGCTCTGTCTCGGAAAGCCGATCTGCGCATTGCCGAGATGAAGAAACGGACACTCACGATGTGGCGCCAAAAAACAAAGCGCATTAGTCCGCCGTATATAAACGCCGGGATACTAAACGGACATCGTTTCAGTTGGCTGAGAGCGAACAAGAAATCGTAGCCGATTACACAAATTATCTCTTCTTGTAAATAACTTTATTTATATCTTGATTTTCAATCTATTAAAATATATGCGATCGTGAATGTTTGCCAGTACGGATGTTCATTCTACATCAATTTTTAAAGTTAATCCAAAACGAAACTTTTGTTTTTTTTTTATTCGATCTCGCTTATTCGCAAGAAGCAATCATCACAAGACTACTGAAAGTTAAATCCGGATGAACACCCGGCTTGAGAAAAGTTATATCGTAACAGCAAGATAGATGTCGGATGAACGCGGATGGTCCAACCGAAAGGAAAATTATTTAAAGTGAAAAACTGTTCCCAAGGAGCCCTTGACATCGCGAGCAACGATGATAGGAACTGGAACTTCGAGTGGGGAAAACCACTTCAAAGCCACAGGCGCTAATTGGATTTACAACGAGTCAGTCCTTGGGATGTTCGTGGATGAAGTTTCGAGTAGCTGCAGAGGGCCAGCGAGAAATTTCTGTCAGCGTATGTATTTACGTGCGTACGTGTAGATGTATTTTTTTTGTAGAGAGAGGAGTAGATGCCTGATAAGTCGCCGGTCAAATGAACCATGGTGACTTTCCTTTCGTTTTCATTTTTTTTTCGCAACTGTACTTTTGTCGGGCCATTTTTCATTTCGGAAAATTATCGAATTTTTTGTATTTGATTACAAAATAGAAGTTTATTATTAAAATCAAGAGAAATATTATTGTTAATAATTATATTTTATAAACGAATATTTAGTATTTTATATTTTCTCCACAATTGATGCGAGAGATTTGTATCTACATGGAAAAAATGATTTTGCTAAAAGTTTAGCTAGATATAAATCTAAAAATAATTTTATTGGGTCATCAAAATAATTATGTAGAACGCTTAAAATGATTGCTACAATGTTAAAACTTTTTATGTACAGTATTATCATCAATGTTCTATATAATTATTTTAATGGCTCGACAAAATTATTTTTAGATCTGTATCTAGATAAATTTTTAGATGCTTCAGCAAAATCGTTCTTTCTGTGTGCGTTGACGCGCATATTTAAGGGGGACGATTCAATTTAATGTAATGCATTAGTATAATCGAAAAATGTATGATAATCTTGATTTTACAAATATAAGAAATGTAGATATATTTTCTCGGATCGTTCAGATAAAAATCAACAAAAGTCTGTTGAAGATCCAACGGAGGATATAATCAGCTCCGATTTATTTCAAGAGTCCGGCTCGCTCTGACGATTCGATCGTTAGCGCGTACGCGTCACATTCGACGCTAATTGAAGCGAGAGAGCCGAAGCGGCAATTAAATGATCTAAAACTAGCAAAGAGATTAATCACGGCGTCGCCTGCTTACCGGTGGTAATTAGAAAAGTCCGCTCATTAGGCGCTCCAATTAAAAAGAGTCGTCGACGCGCGCTTCCGTTTGTGGAATAACGCGAAACATGAGAATCGAATTGATTCGTCGCTTAAAGCACACCGGTAAGAACCCTCTTCGCATTCCGTTCTGGACTTTCACACGCGCGCAACCTTCGTCGTCTCGGGGCCATCGGCATTGGCGACTGCCACTCATACTCGCGCCGTGAAAGCAGGCATTAGGTATGCATTCATATTAGCGCGTGAACCTTTTACCCCCGTTCGCAAGTAATACAAAGGCCGATCCATAAAACATAAAACGCGAGAGGCGAAGGAGCCGATATATTATTGGGTAGCCACATTCGTTCGCGCATATATATGTACGCGTACATATATGCGCGTATACGAAGAAAGAGAGAGAGAGAGAGAGGGGGGGGGGGGAGCTAAATTCGGTCTCGGGTGGAACCAGTTTCGGGGGACCAATTCCTTTTTTCAATACCGCTCTTCCTCATCGTCGTTACGCGCGATTTGCATAGACTCAGTCGCGTCGATCTGCATATCGGGTGTCGTTAAAATTAAGCGTGAGGCATTATGGGACACCCCTGAATTCCCCCCACGGCCTTCCCCTCTATGAATCCAACGGGAAAAGGGCCAGCCCTTCAATCGCAAACACAGCGATTGGACGAATTGCCGAATTCGCGTGGCCCGCGATAGACTATTAAATCGTGATTTCTGCGAGAGGGAGAGAGAGGAAGACGCAGACGAATGGTAGGTAGCACGATTCTCAAGCTCTGCCTACTTATGAAGCGCCCTGAGGGTAAAATCTAATACATAATCTTATACGCTTGATAGATTGTACCGGTTTTCTTCGAAAATACGTTGCGAGTACAAGTAGCACATATAACATTTGATTAAAATAAATCATATAAAATGAATCGAAGACATTTTTCAAAATTTTCGTTTTTAAATTATTAGACGCACGTAAAAAATATGTATATTGATTTCCATTACACACATTAGGAACAAGATATTCTACTCTGAACTTCTACTGAATCTCCTCCGCCATAATAGTTGACGGTTTAAGTCAGGATTCTCGAGCGAAATGTCAAAATATTTCTTCTACATACACATCAGGCACGTAGCGATGATTAATAGCAAGAAAGCCGTGCGTACACACGTGTTTGCGTTTCCTTGGAAAGTCTCTCGCACGTGCTTCGTGCAAAGATCTAAGTCATCAACGGGATACTCTCTATGAACAAGCTGGGACAGGCAGCGGTATCAATTACTGTCGTCCAACATTGTAATCCAGATATGTAGACGCCATTTACTCAGCGTATTTCCAGTACGTCCAATTGCGAATTTATTTAATCCCTTTTGAATGAGGACCCGCCCCCTTCGTCCGCCCTCCTCGAGTCACTCGTTTACAACCGGAAGCTGGCTGCTGCTCGCTCGTATAATATCTGCCGCTCGAGAGACATTGTATCTGGAAGTACTGCGATTGAAATGAATGGCTACACGTGCTATTCGCCTCATCGCGTGTTATTTCGAGCTTCCTTGCTGGTTCAGACTAGGTCGAAAGTTTCTCTCTCTCTCTCTGTCTTTTCTCTTTATTCCTTTCCCATCGTTTTCGTGTCCCCCTCCGATCGAAAGACGACAAACCTCTCATCCCGTTCTGCCTCCCTATGTTGTACCGGTTTTATGCGTTTCGGAAGCTGAAGAAACAAGAAGAGCGGATCCCTGATCGGGTGTCGTTAAGATAAGACGCGCCGCGCCGCGACGCCCGTATACCGCCGGAAGCGCGCGCGAGAAAGAGGAGGAGAAAGAAAGAAAGAGAAGTGGACGACAGAAAGAGGGAAGGAAAAGAGAGGGAGAGAAGGGAAGAGAGAGGGACAACAAAATCCCGAAAGTCATTAAGACTAAGCTTGGATAACGTTATACATGAGAGTATATCCGGTCAATACGTAATCTCCTTCCCATTTCTTATCTTCACTTATCTAACACCTCTTCTACGGAGATCACCAATCAATCCTAATAAAATATACAATGATGTCTTTACTGTTATATACTAATAATGTATTTATAAAATTTGCGACAAATTGAGAACTTCTAGAAATTCCAAAGATTGTTCAAAATCTAGCAAGGAAATCATCGGAACTGTCTCTTACCTATTTTGAGGAGCTTCGAATATGTAAAACATAAAAAAATATTAGGCTTATATTTTTTTATCTGCTTATCTTAAAATTTAGATGCCTAAAACAATCCTTGAAAGTGAGGATAAATTAAGATTTGACATTTTCGAAAATATTTTAAATACACTGTTATCAAGAATATAACGTATCCCTCATAGTTTTAAAGATATTTGCTGAAAATGACTTCCGTTATTTTTGAGACTTCCGTTATTTCGATCCTTAAATCTTGAGATAAGTATATAAAATATACATATCTAATATTTTTTTATGCCTTACGACATCCAAAGCTTTAAAAATTTGTTAGGGACGATTCTCTTGTTGTATAAAGATCTGCATGTCATGGTCAATAAATAAATCCATCAATGATTTATCGAAATTGTTCGTATCAATGTGTGCACACGATGAATTAAAATCGAATCCGATTTTATCAGTTGAAGGAAATGTGCGAATCATCTCATTTTAGTAGAAGGCTTAGGTTTATGCTCGAAGAGCACAGTTTGCACGGGTTATTCAGTTAACATGTTTTGCACGCTTGTAAGAGGCTTTGTGGTTTTTTTTTAATGAAAGACGCGCATCCGTCTCGAGCATAATTACGACACGTCGACACGGTTACACGCGCGAGAAGTCCGTCTAATGATCGCATGCGTGCGGGGAGGCCGCATGCCAGTGAAAATTGACCAAACAAATGTATCCCTCATCTCTGTGCAACGTCGTTTTACATCTTATTTGAAATTTACATAATCTTCTATCAATTTTTAGTTTTATGACTGTCATGTAATAGCAATAAAAATTGGTGTAATCCACTGATGTTATATGTGCAGGAAAATTTATAACTACTCGCTTCACACGTGTGTATATATTTCTAAAGTAAAACGATGTGCCAGCGATAACCAAAACGCTGTCAATCAGAAAATTGAATCATTATCGAGTATTGGATTTTATTAACGAATTCCCACAATTACGATAATGTGAAAATAGAGAGAAGAAATATAACCAAATGTTCTAATTATATTAACAAAATAGTCTGTAATAATAATTTATAGATATACATGCATTGAGAAAAAATATAGTCAATTTTAATGAATATTTAGTTAAGTACTGCCAATTAAATATTTATTAAATATAAAGACATATTTATTTGATACAAGAAACATTAATTTGATTTTTCTAATCATTAATTAATAATCATTCATTTTACTGGAACGAATATTTATTTATAATAAGTAAATGTTTAGTTGGCAGTATTAAACTAAATATTTATTAAAATTGACTATATTTTTTTCTCAGTGTGTATATGTGGATTCATTCATTTTAATCAAATTAAGATTGAGTAACAACTTGAATTATTTTTAAATATTCATATTAAAAATCGAAAATCATTAGATAATGATCATTTTTCTTTCTAAAAGAAAGCAAGATTCTTTCATGAGGTGGAAAAATTACATTCGTGCCTTTCAAAAGAAATACCTTTCGCCTCCAAATTACACATCCTTCCCAATTCCCAATTTACTGATGACACCTTGACGTCGCTGATGAGTCCGCTCGGGGACCGTTAGAGACTATTGTTTCAAGAGTTTATGATGAGCGACAGTGGGCCATGGCGAGCGGCGCGTTGTGCACAGCATACGTGTCACACATATATACCTAAACGCGGCGCGTGATGCGAGCGCATTACCGTAATGGCGTATCCGCTACCATGAATCGCATTATATGCCGGGGAGTTACCGCTATTTTCGCGCAGCCACGCTTTTGTGCTCTTTCGGTGCGCGTCAAGTGGCGCCGCCGATCATCGAAAACACCGCGAAAACGAGTGGTATCCGGCTACTTAATTATGCGCCGTAGGAAAAATGAGGGTTGCTTTCTTACACAACGCGGATTGTTTTTAAACTGCTTGATTCTGAGTCTAACGGTGATGCCTTAATTGTATCGACTTGCGGAGATTATGCTATAGCATGTGCTGTAGGGAATCATGCTAATGAGGTGAGACAACGGTGATCGCGAATTAATCTTTGCTTGGAAATAGAAAAGAAAAAGTTTTACAATAGCTAAAAATTACATATATAGTCTATTGAACTTTAATATAATATTATATTCATTATGCGAGAATATCTGATATGATTATTGATAATATAATTAATTTTATTGGTGATTTTTTTTTAAGAACATTAGAAGCAAACGAACATTAAACGCATTAGAAGCAAAAATTAATTCATTTTTGCGTGTGATACATTAACGCATTTTTACATTTGCCTAAAAAAAAAATCATAAATGAAATACTATTTATATTATCAATAATAATAACAATGTATTCTATTTTACTTACTTTTAGAATGGAATCTAACTCTAAAGAGTAATATCTCACTCTTAAAAATTGACACAATTAAGCTATTCTTTTTCAACACTGACTCAATTGTCACTCTTTGAATTAAATTCTTTGAATTAAATTTCAAAGATTTTAGAGAGTGGCATGTAAGGAAACAAAGAGTTCTATAATAGTTACATGAAAATTGCATTTATTGAATTCTCTAATATAAAACTCAGATGTCAGAATATCCGTTATCTTCTAATTATTGATAATATAATTAGTATTAGTGATTTTTTAAGGCGAGCATATAATTACATTAATGTACTCGAAGAAGAGGAGATATGTTTCTAAGTTTCTGTTTCTCAAGGAATTATTTGCATACCTTCCGGTTTTCGAATTAATTCGAGTGCCACGACGCGATCACGCGGTGCGTCGATACTGAAAATTTAACATGGAAACGCGCCGGTCGGTGTCGCAGCGCGCAACGGAAGCACGGTTCAGGTATTACTTATATCCCTTATCACCATCTGACGGACGTTGGGACCCGATGAGACGCCGCGTCCCATTGTCCAAAACGGACAGTACAAGGTCGTATAAATATCAATATGGCCATATCGCACGTGTATATCGATAATTCGCGCGTAACCAACACCCGGTCCTCTCCTGTCTCTCTCTCTCTCTCTTTCTCTCTCTACGACACCCTTTCATTTTACCCTTTCGCTTCTCCGAGATAAGTCCTCTTTAAGTTCTTACCTCTTTTACGAGCGCATTTGCATCGCCAACTAAGACGGAGAACGTTACGACGAAACACGACGAAAGCTGGAGAAGATGGGCGAAGGAAAAAAAAACGGAGTAACACGAACGCGTGTGCGAGTAGCGTTGCTTAATAATCCATACCTGTTAATTCACACATGCCACTAGTGCGCAGAAAATTCTTCGACGGTGAAACTTTATAAGAATAAAAAATTTGCTAAAATATAAAAAGCACGCAATTTTATATAACGTACTTTATGTAATTGTGTATTTTATTGTAAAGTTTATATATAAATTATTTACAAAAATATATGAAAAATTTAATATACCAATTAGATTCTTCACATATTTATTTACATATTTATTTAAAAAAAAGTAATCCGCAGACAGAGTGTCTAAATAAAGATTTCAATGAAAATTATTAATGTGAAATGATATAATTGGAAAAACTCCATATCTCAAGGTTGACAAAAGAATTAATTATTAAAATCATATTGAGCGATATTGAAACATTCGTGTGGTAAATGCACGTATCTTGTAGATACGTTTATGGATAGAAACTGTATCGTTGCAATCCACCACACCGATTCTCTACTCAGATGTGTGTATTACAAGCGACTCGAGCGTGCAACGCGTACGTAATTTTCGTCGATTCTAATTGCGATGAGTTACAACTAGAAAGCGCTCTAATTGAAAGCATTTCGTAAAAGGCGATGGCGTAAAGTTTCGCGCATCTTTGTGCGCCGTGTGATTTTTCCGGCTTGATGCGGCGATTCTGGCCGCGAATCGAAATCAGAGTCGGGGAACGCTTTCGCAAGGAAAGTCTAATGGTTATCGTATGATGTGATCTTTAAACCTTTAATTGCAATTATAGCAAAAATCGCATACTTCCCTTGAATTGAAGTCATTGAACCTCAGAATGCCCATTTAAGAATACAGTTTGGACAAATAATAATGAAAATAAATCACGTTAATAAAACGTTCCAGGATTAATTACAAATTAATGTATTTAAATGAAAAATATAAAAAATGTCACTCGTAATTATTAAAGCACTTAATATTTAAAAGCAATAAATAACGATTTTTTCTATATTACATTCGGGAGATTTCTGCTTAAAACCTGATAAGAGCGACACGCGAAACGTGACCCAAAAATTCTATCTTGACGCAAATCCGCGAACTCTTGGGAACGCGCGCAGCAAACGTGACGTGTTTCACGCGGTATTGGATTAATTTCTATTCGATTGGTCTCAATGCAACACTTCCGCGGAGAATCGGAGGAGTGCGAGCGGGCGGATACTCCACCTCCACACGGAGGGAGTCGGAACGAGAGCTACTTGCGGCCGCATGCAAGTATCCGCTTAATACTTGATTCTGCTAGGTATAACACACACATGTACGGGCGCATACAGACGCATACGCAAACGCACGAGCGAGCACATGCAATACGCACTCGGCCGTCTCTTTCGCGTACGCGCCGTTGCATGTATGTGTAGTGTACTCAGTGGTGTACTTATACGTACTTAGTGTATACTCACGCCGATGCACAGATAACTTCGGTGCAGTGATGGAGGGAGGTGAAGAGACTCGGTGAACACCGAAGTGTTCGAAAATCGTTTTGCTTTACGAGCGTTTACACGAACAGCCACGCCATCGTAGAGAGGAAGAGAAGGAAGAGAGATTTCACGTACTTTACGCGTGCAACGATCCGCCGCACATTCATCAATTGCGCATTCTCGTTTTTTTTTTTCGAGAGATCACGCGTATTATCTGATAATCGTATTCAAAATCGAATGAGCTGGTATAAGCATGATCACGATTGATTAAAAAAAAATGGATAAAATTATATAAAAAAATAATATTAAAAATTGCGATACATTAGATTTCAAATGTTTATGACATAAGTTTAGACTTGTAGCGATAAATTTAAAATAGATATCCGTAAATGGAGCTAAATTAAATTTGTTTACTCAATTGGCATGCACGGGATCGGTACACCGGGGGCAAAGAAAGTTTGCACGAATTCGTCCATTTGGAAACCAGATAGACCCTGTGATACGCGCGGAGTAAGACAGAAATTCGATATAACACGATCGTCGTGCATGCCGCCGGTCGTTATCGATTGCCGGCGCATTTTGCAAGTAACGCCCATCGTGCCGCGATAAATTTTCGCGGGCACGTAAGTATGTCTGCGAATCACGTGATCGCATGCGGCGTTTGCCTTGTGAAAAAGAAGAAACTACGGGCGCTGTAAGCGCGATTGCGCGATACCGCGATAAATTTTACACCGCCATCGTCTGCATCGCGATGCCCCGACGATTCGCCCGAAGATACGCCGAACTATGCTTTATCTCGCATCACGCACCGCATATCTACAGATCGGATGACGCAGGTGAGTTTAACGTAGGAAAAATGAGGCTCAAATGCGCTGTAACGCGGTTGCGAGATCCGCCACTAGTGTCTCAATAAATATTGCATATAGCCGAGGTCGACGTATTAATTATTACGATTCTTGATGGATTGCAGTAACAGAAATATTCCGATAAAGCGATTACGGTGCGCAAATTCATGCATCTATGTATGTGTATGTATGCAATCGCATACCAAAGTGCGATCAACATTATCACGTTTTCTTCAGTATTTTCGATCAAATTAAATATTTATTCGAAAAGTTCACGCTAAAGATAGAAAATTACGAAGTCGTGGTATGATGTCCATCACATTTCGAAAGATTTATTAAAGATTTGACAATTTCGTAATATTATTCCAAATATAATTTATGTTAATATTTAATGTACAAATGCGCAATGGTATGCAAATATAAAAAGAATATTATAAAGATAAATACTTTAATGTGTAGCTGTCTTTTAAAGCAACAATGCTTTATCCAGAATAAAAAAGTTTAAAATTTAATAGTACATCCGGCGAAAATGTTATTAACAGAAGGTGTTCATCCATCATAAGCACAACGATAAGGGACAGATATGCGGTAGTAATTTGTAGCCCGCGAACTGGCGCAGTTTCGATAAACGTTCCTCGAATCGTTCCTCTCCAAAGTCACGATCAGGGAAAGCGCTTACCGAGACATAAACAGCGCAGTCTGCAAGTGAAGTGGTGGCATTAAGCTTTTACAAATCGCAGTGCAAAAGATCTAACTCAAGCAAACTCGTAAAATTACGGACGGCACTCTGCGTCGACTCGCCAAGACATTCGTCTCGGTGAAATGTTCATCGACCTCAAGAAAGAACAGTTGCCACTGTAACCCGGCAAGTGTCACGTTATTGTTAGAATTTACAGAATTATTTAAGTCTCGATACATTATAATTATTGACGACGGGAAATAAGTGATGACTTAGATTATAGATTTAGAATTGTTTTGAATTTTTAAATAAATCTAATAAATTTAACTCTTTCTCTTTTAAATTATTAAAAAAACAATTGAAATAGTATTATGAAAATCGATAAAAAGATATCATTATATTAAAATATAATATACAGTAAGATACGGTACGTTAATATATATATGGCGCGATTATCGTTCATCATGATAATTTAATTGCTAGCACATTTTACACAAAATAATAAACTAGAGGAGATTAAAATTTCTCAGATACACAATATCATAATTAATTCTAAAAATATAATTGACATTTTACGATATTTAAATGTTTTTGAAATGCCGGAAGAGAAGACCCCAAGCACACGTGTATGCACAAACATTGCCTAGATTTCCCACGTGTCATCGTGTTGTCAACAGCAGACGGTTAATCCTGTCTCCGTGCACTACGGTGACCAGTGGTTTCCATGAATGAGTATCCGCAACGTGACTTTCCCCACACACTCGAGCGTAAAACGTTCTTCGCGATCACCGAGTCTGACTTTCGGCGTAGATCTTTTTGTCGATCGAGAGCGAGAGCATCGACCGATTTCGTAGGTACACTTTTAATACGATCGCGCTTACGATCCGGTCCTAAAGTGATGACGCAACGGGCGAACGGGACCCCAATAGGTCGAGATGAGAGCCATTGTATGGCAATCTTATAATTTAGACAATCACCGATCAATTGAATGGGCCTTTACTACTGCTATACATGCAACGACCGTACACCGGCGAGAGTGAATGATGAATGAATGAAGGGACAAGACCGAATGAATGGACAGATAGTTGGCTCCGCTTAAACGTTCGTAAATAACCGGCCGCTTCATTCAATTACTTTCAATCGCTTCGAGCCAATAGATACAATTTAGAAAAAAAGGGAGCTGCGAGTGCGAGCTCGCCTTACCACTATGCACTTGTTCGCTACGATACTGAAAGTATGGTGCCGTAGAAACGGAGCGACTTATAGTTATAGGCTTAGATATTTTTAAATGTTAAATATGTTTATATTTTTAATTTATAATTCAATTTTTTTTTATTTATCGATGTTTTTGTTTGCGTGTGAATTTCAAAAAATTCAAAAATAACGACAGTATTTTGATCAAACATTGAATTTTTAATTCATATCTTCTCTGTTGATCAGCATCAATTTTTACATTTTACAATTAACTTGCGACAACTTGAACGCGTCCGTGGAGTTACGATCAGTCATTTCGGACTGTAATAGAGCCGTGGTCAGAAAGAAAGGTAACTCGCCCGAGAGGACATTTCACTACGTGCGCGCGCGCTAATCCTTGGAAACAGGCTTAATTACAGTCGCGTCCGAAACAGGATAATGGGCCGAGCGCGTATATGGCTGTCTCGTGTCCGGCTAACTAGCGTCAGCTCGCCAAATCGGTTTATCGTTCGGCGAAAAGTTCCTTCAATTCCAACTGACTCCGTCTGCTCGCGATACCCAGTCTCACCGAAGTTCTCTACATTAGGCACTTGCGTATTACACCTGCAGTGGCGCAAGTCCGATGTCGCGCCAACTTGTGGCCATTAATTAACATTTCCTCCTATCGCTCATGAAAGTACATTATACGACTTCCAGTTAAATGATTTAACTTTAATCCAGTAGACATTCATTGTTAACTCTACTGCAGCGTATTTTACCTATACTATACTATACCTATTTGTGCATTAATTTCTGTTGCATGTTCATGACAATAATTTAATCATTTTAATAATTGGATATGAGAGAAGAAAAAAAGTCTATTTTATTAATTGACCCTCCATCTGCAATCTAGGTTTTTTTTAGCATAAGCATAAATTGTACTCTCAGATTTTTCTAAAATAAAGAGAGGAGGACGGAGTTCAGTTTCTAGTTGCTGAAATATCTTGTTAGATTGTATTTGCGAATGTAATAGAAATATTAAAAAATTATTCTGAAGTTTTTCTACACTTTTGAAAAGAACAGTAAAAAAATTTGGATCGGACAAAAAAAGACAAATTGCAAATGGAGAAAGTAAAAATGTGATTGCTAAGGAGGATTAATTATATATATATATATAATATATACTTTGCGTGTAATAATAATAATTGTTAAGAATTAACAATATTAAAGACATTATATAAACCACAAGTACTAGTCTTTGTGGGAAAGTCGTGAATATATTTAAAAAGTAATAATATCGGAATTTAATGTTTACGTTGATAGGTGCATAATGCGATTACATATGATAACACAATTTTATCGTAGAACCGCGACCAGAAAAATGTTATCTGCATCAGTTACTGAACATCGCGTCATTAACGATACATCGGCATTGTGCCATGCATTACATGGCGCTTTGCCAGATAAGACAAAAATATTGATTGCCAATAATGCTGGTGATATTATCCAAGTTTAATGGTAAAAGTATATTAAAGATATTTTCAGTGGAGAGAATATCTCGAAATCTCCGCAGGTAAGAAACATTGGGTAAAAATCATCGTTATAAAGAAGTGACTGTTGCCGCAACGACAGTATACCGTCGTTAATATCTCACTGGCGTGTAGAGATTTGCCCACCCATCTCGATTATACGTTAGACATTGGCACATCTGCTCACGCACTCAGTTGCGCGAATTCACATCCGTGTCGCTTGGAACCCGCGGCTCCGTTATTGCTGAGCGAGGAAAATCTGGAAACGCGAGAGATCGAAAGCTGCGGCCTACGTCGTGTCGACTTAATGGACGTCGATCGGCGGGGGCTCTGGCCTTAGCTTGTCATACGGCCGCGAGACCAGCCGCTCGCCACGTCACGTCCGGATGAATTTACATGCGTAAAACGAGACGGCCGGGGCCCGGCGATTGTCGATAGCGGGTTTCCTTTTCCACCGATGCCGCGATGACCGGATCCGGCTCGTGATCCTGTACTAGAGGATCAAATCGACCTCGATGATTAGCAGCCCACAATGACCCCGTCGTATGCGTTGATGTGCTGTGACAACGTTCGATAGAAGGAGACCAGAGCAAATCTTTCGAGACATCTATATCACCAAAAAAAAATTATCGCGATCAAAACCGCTTTCATATATTATTCATAAAAAATTCTCGCTTACATAATATTACGCTTACGTAATATTCATATGATACATTTCTTCTTTACATGTTGGAACATATAATAATAATTGTCATCGACATGATTTTATGTCACTCCATTCCCTTTCTTTCATACCATTTCTCGATTCGATATATGATTGCCCTATCCATTCGATGTCAATGCTTGGTCGTAAATTTATTCTATCAATTGCTTCGACCAAACAATTGAATGGTATTTTTCCAGAGCACATTAGAATCATATATTACTACTCATATATTACTTTATGTTAGTATAATAAACCGCGTTGTACGTATACATATTTAGCAAAGGTCTATGATTATTCGAACGTTGCAAGCGCGCAATGCGAATCTCTTTCGTCGAAATGTTTTATTTTAATTAATTACAAATAATTACATTTCTATATCTAATCTATATCGTTTGAAATTAGGGTGTACAGTTAATGTACAAGTTAATAATTTCATCTGAAATTTTATTTTTACTTGATCAACATCAATAATAACGCGTATTCATTTCGACCGCGTATATCCGAATATAGCTTAATTATGAAAAGTTGATCGCAAACATTTACTTGCGAATTGCCACGGCAATTTTGTGGAGAATGAATTGACCGTATAGCCCGTGTCATCCAGTTGTCGGCGTGCACGCTATCAGAGGCGAGAGGAAAGCTGGGTGTTTGCCCGCCACTTCCGGCTGCTTATCAAATGCTCTTCCGTTTGACCGTTCGTTTCGGGTATTCAATTATGGGCCCGCAATTGTGCGTATTCCGTGAGGTCCAGTTGTTTTACACGATTTACTGCGCACCGGTAAATACATAACATTACGGAAGTGATCTTCTGTGGATTATCTAACTAGTTGAAGCATTATGCCATAACACTTGAAAACGTAACGTTAGTTAAAGAAAAAAAATGTACAAACATGTCTATCGTTGCTTAATTTTTATACGGATGATAATTAGTGAAATGCGGGAATTGCTTATTCAGTTTAGCGATTCATACTAGTAGATAATATTAATATAAGATCTATTTAAAAATTTTTAATATCCACTTAATCAGTGATTAAATAAAGGAGCTCCTTATCATTTTCCTGATAAATTTGCCAAACGAAGTCACAGGTGCATCGCATATTACGGTCGTACATGATTAATTAATTAATTAATAATAGAGTGGGGTAGAAATAGCGTTCAATGAACACATGGCGTCGTGCACGTTAATTAAACGTAATCGCGGGAAAAATAAAATATAGAGTAATACCATGTTTCTTGCTAATTATACACCACTTAGAAAAATGAATTAAGGGTTAAGGGTGTACGAGTGAAATGAGGTGGAAATATGGCATGTAACAAGTTCGCTTGTTTCGCGAGCGCTTGTATTCGTCTGTTATGGCAATCTCCCGTAAATTATGTTTCCCAGGTAATTGCTCGCTCGCTGAACTCCTCGAGTCAGCGACGAGCACACACACACACACACACACACACACACACACACACACTCTCTCTCTCTCTCTACNCTNCTCCACGTAATACTACTCGTATCTACTCTACGTTCTCGTACTACTACTACTACTACTACTACTACTACTACGTTACGTTACGTAACTACTT
>NW_012130077.1:59218-65576 GCF_000143395.1 Atta cephalotes
GTACGTACGTACTACTTACCGTTAACTTACGTTACGTTACCGTTACGTTACGTTACGTCGTCCGTCCGTCCGTACCGTACCGTACCGTACCGTACGTACGTACGACGACGACGACACACACACACACACACACACACACACACACACACACACACTCTCTCTCTCTCTCTCTCTCTCTCTCTCTCTCTCTCTCTCTCTCTTCTGATCGTTTTATACTTACTATCTTTGTCCCTCACATCTACCCGCTCGTCCGCGTCCACTTCGCACGTCTAATAATCATGTAAAGCAGCTCCGGTTATCTGTCTGCAATAATTGCACATTGTCGAACGCAAATTCATGCGTGCATCGCGCGCCTGCGTCGGTAAGCGGACAATGTGAAGGCGTGTAAGAACGCAGACGTGGTGCCTCCTTTCTGCGACGCCCTCCGTCGTCGTTGCCATCGTGACGTCGGCGTCGGGAAGAAGGAATAAGACGTTGGATTTTTTCGCGGCGATCGTAAATTCCACGCGCGTAAATAAACCGCTGATATTAGTCACCGTTCCTCTCCACGTGGACCTTTGTCGTTTATTTCGATCCGTTGATCCATAAAATTTGAATTAGTTCTTTTATTTTTTTTATCTTGTGATTATCTGTTCATTGAACTTTATTGATTAGGCCCGTAGAAATTGAGAAATTTTCGAATTCTTTTTACATAAAATAAGATTAATTCTTAAACATTTGGTTACAAAATTAAGTTACAAAAAAATATAATAGAGAAACATATTAGAATTCGCAAAGAAATGCGAAAAAATTGAAAACCTATTTTTTACAACTTTCAAAGGTTTTTGTAAATATTTGTAATGATAAAATAATTATAATGAAATTATAATTATAATGAAATAATTATAATAATAATAATTATAATGAAAATAATATTATAATTATTTAAAATTATAATTATTATTATAATAATAATTATAATGAAATAATTATAATGAAATTAGTCGAGATATGCTATCAAATATGAAATCAATTTTATTCACGCACTTAAAAAATCGATTTGAAATGATTTCCACTCTACGAAACATTATTAAGATATTGAATAGGACACGGTGCGAAAACTTTTGCAAGGCGCGAAATCGAATCCACCGAGTAAATTAGTCCAAGCGCAATGATCGTACAGTTATTGCTCCCTTAAATCAGACGCGGCCGAATACGAGATACGTTTGCGGCCAAAGTTTATTTAGCCTCGCTTTACGGCTCACTCCGAATTCACTTAAGCCCGAATCGCTGCAGGAATCGCCACGATGTCGTCCCATGCGATTCGGAATTTTGGAACCGCTCCAAGCGACCTTTGAATAGTTTTCGGAAGCGGGGAGAAACAAGAAGGAAGGAAAGAGATAAAAGAGAATAAAAAAAGGAACGAGCGACAGAGAAGGAGAGAAAGTGCGAGAAACATAGAAAGATCATCAATAAAAAAAATTTTGTCTTGTGGAAAAAATATTGTAATAATAATCTTTCGTTGATTTTATTTGAATAGAGGATTCAGGGAAAGATTACAAAAAATTAGGCAACATGACAGCATTCACGAATTAAAAGATTATTTAAAATCGCTAGACACAATTTGTTGTAAAAATTAAAATATAAATATTTATATCGCGATCTATTATGCTATTAATAAAAGAAATCATATTATTGTCATTGCTTTTCTGCATTGAACTCTGTTTATATTATATTGTCTTATTTTCATTCCGCTATTCGGGATGCCGTCCCTGCTCTTATAACGATTCTTTCGACGCCGGAGGTCCCAGATGCGAAGCACAATAGCGACTGGCATTCGAAACTCTCTGCACGCTTATTCGGAGCATCTTCGTAAAAGAAGAGCGTATTTTCGCTGTTGAAAGGAACAACGAGTATAGTGACAATGATTAATCTATCAACAACAGTACGTACCAATTCGCGCGAATGTTCTTTTGAATTCGGATTTAGCTAAAAATCCATTATTGTATCTTATTCTGCAGACAGATAATGTGACTTTAAAGAGTCATTATCATTATCATTTGTAACGTAATGTATACATAATAAAAAATAATTAATATGTGTGACATATATTACACACGAATTAAAAGAGCATAAGGTTTGAATTTCGGAATCCAGTGGGTTCGCCAAATATTTCTGCTATCGTGTACAAGTCTCGCGAGTCTCACGAAGGTTCGTAGTTCATGACCCGCATGTGTCCTATGGAAGTATGCGCCTCGCGTGCCTGGCGCATCTGTTGCACACGCGACGCAGATAACTTGCGACACTACCAACACATAGAACGTTCGATATTATAGGGTGATCCATTTGAACACTTCTAACATTTCTAAATAATTGTTAAAAAAATGATTCGATAATTTTAGATAGCTTAACGCATGCAGCACGCAAAGCTATGTAAATCACTGCAGCGATCGATATTTTTGATTTTATCATATATATTATATTGTCTTGAAAGAAACTTAGAAGACTGTAACAAATAAAATATTAAAATATGAAAAATCCTAAATTTTAAATTAAAACTAATTTTTCCGCGTACATATGAAAAATAATATTTCCTCGAATGCAACACCCGATACAGTTCGCGAAACGAGCAGCCGCCAGACACAAAAGACTACAGTGCCAATTTGCAATTACTCAGGTATTATTCGTATCACACACATACGAGTTCTCTCGAACCGCGACTAAAAACCTCAAGTTTATGATTTCGTCGTGTCCAGATCGGGGACTATACGCGTCCTAAGAACCTCTTCGGAGTCGATCGTGAAAGTGCGTGGGTGCGATCGTGCAAGCTGTGGGTTCGGGACTTTGGGTCGTAGGTCACTTGTGGTCATGTCGTGATAATTAAGAGGTATCGCGTCTTGCTAATTAAAATCCAGATGTAATGTGCGAAATGAAGCGGGGCGACGTGTTATCTCTACGCGTGTAATGTGAAGCGCGCGAATTGTAAATATAGTCTTAGATTTCACAAGGAGTATCCTCTCTCTTGGTGTATTCTGTGGATCTTGTTTACGGAGATGCGCTGGAACGGTCAATGGCTTATTGACGGCCATAAGACAGCCCAGCAAATATTTGCTTACTACGACGTTGTATTAGATGATCCTGTAATAATATATATGTACATATATATATATATATATATATATATATATATATATATATATATACACATGTATACTTTGCAAACACTGAAAGTATTCGTGAGAAGACTTTATATTCGGTTTTAAAATCTTTCAAAGTTTTTATTTCAAGCTTTACAAAACGCATTATGGAACTTTTGAAAAAAGAATATAAAATGTCTTTTATGAATTATCAATTTGTTATTACGAGGCCATTCCCTTATAATGTAATAGTAATACAAGAATAACAAAATCATATTTTCTTTTTTAAATTGTAATGTGCAATTAATACATCGACAGGAACATCTAAGAATCGGTGACCCGCAAAGTGAACGTTTGTGCTTACTTTCACCAGCGGCTTATAGTTGATCGACAGAGAATGACGTTTTCAGACCTTCGAGAAACAGAATTTAACACACTCCGATTCCATGATCGCTTCTGCCTTCACCGTTTATAAAATAGAACACAAATGCTATTAAGAAATACCCGTAAAATTTATTGATGTAGAAATACAGTATAAAATCATATATTTGTAAAAAATTGCTCTCTAACATTTGCTTTAATCTTAATTGGTTTTTAAGGAAAAAGAAGCCAAACATATTTTTGTGATCGCTTTTGCCTTCATAAAAAATAGAATGCAAATGCACGAATGCTGAATTAAGAAATACCCGTAAAATTTATGAAAGTCGAAGAAGTATGAGAAAATCAATATAAAATCTTGTTGTATATTTATATATAAAATCGCCTTTCTAACATCTGCTTTAATCTTGTAATTGATATCTGAAGAAAAAGAAGTCAAATATGTTTCATGTTATGGCGCGACCATCACGGAAAATATATCATACAGCAATAAATGTACACAGTTATCGGCACATATAAAATCTTTCTCTACATTCCCATGCGTATGGCATGCATACGATCACTTCGTTGTCTCGTCCATCATCTCGGCAATCGAATAAACTATCGACGAAAAAATAATTTAATACTACCTACGTGAATCGTTATCGCGTGAGCCCGGCGGTACTCCCTCGCGTGGCATTTCATCCGGTAGTTAGTGAATGCTCGACGCGCGAGTATCTCCCGCGACGCGTGTATTTGGATATTTTTAGAGTGTGGGTGAATCACAGTTTGGCCGAGGCAGCCGTGTTCACCGGCTCCAGCACCGACAGCTAAATCACCGATTTCAGAAATAACGACCGCGGAAATTAATAATCCCCTTGGTGCTCCACAAAAACCTTGTTTCCCTTCTTCGCGACGAAATGGACCAGTTATTTGACGATGGTTACATTGTATGTAAGCATTATTATTATTATTATCGTCCAGTCTTGTCTTATGCGATTGAACGTTATTTTATAATACTGATTAAAACTGCCACGACGGCGCGTCTTGTTTCTTTTCATGAGATATTCGCTGTCCAAGCTTTTCATGTTCATCGTATGGAATTCCTTGTCCATGTCTACACGCGAGTAGTCTTACTCGGTCGCATCATGACTCGCATTCCTATCCGCAACATTAGATCGTTATCGTTTTATCTTTCTAGCCATCATTGTCTTCGATACAATTATAGCGTGGGCAGAAGAAACTATGATAAGAAATTTTTTTCTTTTGCTTTTACACTCAATCATTAGTTCTCCTCCTGTACTATTTCTATTGTTCGTAATACAATAAATACAATAATATCTTAAAAATAAGATTTTACATCAGCAAGTATTTAAATCGCATGCTTGTTCAAGTATATTTAGTTACTGACATGATATTTTAATTTTGCGAAAACCAAAGAGTCGTCAGAAAAATGAACTCCATTAATGCGAATGAAGGGACGCTTTTCCCCGTTCGATTCGTTCATTATATATTTTAATAAGGTAAGGAGGCAAACTACAAATATATACCTACGTGACTGCGTGCACCTGCGTTCGCTTATAGTCAACCCCTAACCAACCACGTTGCTTACTAGCAGCTCGTAAAACGGGCGAACCTCGGTCTAGTACATAGGTCTAGACCAAGCCTGGACTAGACCAACGAGACGCCGAATCCGAAATAAGCCCCTATATTCTATTTCGAGGCCGACACGCCGCACTATACAGTATCTCGATGTCGGTATAACACGCTAATGATTCCTTCGTCGACCTCTCTTGCTTTCGTCCTCCTTTTGTATACGTGCCATTGTCATTGCGCCCTGTTTGAATGCATCCGAGTTTGAAATCGCGACTGATTTGTGCGATCCACATTTAATTAATGAAGCATACAAAATATTATAATAGCTCATCGATTTCTTTCCTGTTATATACATGTATCAAATTAATAATTTTTTTTAATAACTGACATTTTCAACATCGTATAATTTATTAAAATATTTTTTAAATATTAATCTTGTATTAAATGACACGCATATCTGGAATATAAACTTAGTGAGGATATTAATATTTTGGCATTGAAAATGTCGCTAAATTTCATTTTACGTCGCTAATTACTAATATTTATTATTGTTAATAAAAAAAATAAACAGAATATTTCATTTTATAAAATGATTTGGATATAATATTTTGCGCTATCTGTAAATCATGATTAACGCTGAGTAACGTAGATAAATAAATAAATCGAGTGTTCACTAAGCATAATTAATACCCGAGCAGGTTTATAACCGAGCCGCTCTGTTAAACTTGGCTGCTTTAATTTCTTTTTAATTAATAGTGATATCCAATTACTATAATTAATTTTTAACGAGTGACGATAATCCACGCTAATGATATTGCACGTCGTAAATCCAAAATATATTGCATTGTAGTCAAGCCTACGAGCAACATGAAACATTCATTCGTGATTTATAGTTCGCGATCTCAATGTATACATGCACAATATATATATTGTATTTTTAACAATTTAACAATTTCGATAGAATACCTCTCATCGCATTTTAGTGAGACTTGAATATTTTAAAAAACTGTTACTACAAACTTAATTGATTACGTAAAAACAAATAATAAAAAATAAATTAAATTTCTTATTTTAATGTATCTTAAATATATTGTATGATTTCATCTATTCGATATTCCATATTTTAAGTGCATTCCAATATGCTTTAATATATTTATTCTATCATCAGATTTCTTATCCTAATTCATCTTGCTACGAAGTGAGATTCAATCGATATGTCTTTAAAAATGGAAAAAAAGCACGCTAGAAACACTCTTTCGTTCTCTGACATCTGGCTCGTGCAACTTCCT
>NW_012130077.1:65596-70408 GCF_000143395.1 Atta cephalotes
ACTCGTCGTCGTCGTCGTCTACTCTCTCTCTCTCTCTCTCTCTCTCTCTCTCTCTCTCTCTCCCCCCTCCTTCCCTCTTTTCTTCTTCCCCTTGCCCTTTCTTTCTTGCATCGTACATCGCTATCTCTATCTTGTTCTTGCTCGCTCGCGTGGTCTTCCGTTCCCGCTCACGTCCGCGTGACTCATGTCGTGGCGTGCGACGCGCCTCGATAAGTGTCGCCGTCTCTCGGGGATTTCGGGAACCTCGTTGGGGATTCCCCCTACCTCTGCCTTGCGCGGAGCCGCGAAACGTCTCCAACGGAGGGGATACCTCGTCGTTGCGGTGGGGATTGTAGACGAAGGGAGGAGAGGGCTAGCCACGGCAAAACTTTTGTCCATTCACGGCCGACACGCTCCTAATTGGGAGTACGCTCCGAGGTCTCGTTCCACGCGCACGGATGCTGCTGGACCAGACCGGAACTGATACTTAGGAATCGTATTTCTTTTTCCTCGCGCTCTCGATTGACACTCATCGCCGAGCGTGATAAAGACCTTTTATTTGTGAAACTCTTACAGTAGCAACAATGTTAATCATCAATCGAAATTACTTTTTCTTCGGAAAATAAATATTTTTAAATAAAAATGCTATTATAAGCCCCGTATTTAAAAGTAAATTTAGATAAAGAAGCATACAGATTAATAATAAAAAATAATAAAAATTAAATTTATTAGCATCAAAAGCAGATTCGAACATGCGAAAACTTATTTTTGCGCAAAAGAGCGTCCTTTATATTCCACACGTCAATGTATATTTGTCGGCATTCATGCATGCTTATCTAAAGGAAGTTATATTCACTACATACACATTCACATCTGTCAATGCAATTTCCGTTCAGTGAACAGAAAGTTTGATCACTAGAATTGAATGTAGTGTTTTTTTTTCAATCATGGTCTTGAGAGTTGCTATTTCGTGTCGAAATTGCAGACATTGTTGCAACGATTTTTTTACAGATTTGTTTTATAGAAACAGGATGGATTCGCGACGACCTAATTTTGCAAAATGTTGCACGACTAGCTGGATTCGAATGTAGAGAATACAAAAATCGTTATCTGATATTAATTCTTCATTTATGACACGATATGCTACAAATTATTGCTGTTATTTTATAAGTATTTGCATTTGAGAAACATTCTAAAAATAATTTAACTTTCATTGTAACTTGCAACATTTTAAAAAAGTTTCCTAAAGAATGCTCATATATAATAAAATGAACAATAGAACAAATAGTTTTTTGACAAAATATTTTGTAATAAAAAAGATTTTTAAGTTAATTATGAATCGATTGACGGAAATAATTCATGAAAATATTATGTTTTTATGATGTGAGTTTTTTTGTGCAATAATGACGAATCAGCGTCAATATGATGATGTCGAGAAATGTACCATGCTAACGAGCTGGGAGACTCACTCGATTGTCGTCGATAGTGCGCGAGTCAGAAAATTGCGCTGCAATCTTCTGCGCGTCGCCAGACGGAGCAACGTACTTTATACTATCGCGCATTTTGTCATATGGATGCTTTATGGAATTACTATGAAAGAAACTACTCTCACAATCAGAGACTCGTCGAAAAGAACCTAGTGTATAATTTCTATTATAATCATAGTCTTTCGCCTTTACTAGTTATGGCTCTGATCTAATGATGCCTCTAAAATGGCAAGCCATTTGCAACTATGCTTGATTTAGAAACTGCATCGAATTAAAAGTACAAATTCACACTGCTCAACTACCGCGTCGCAGTGAGAGACGTTAATTCGCTTTCACGATTTTACACTTTAGTCGGAAACGTTTTGGTGCGTTATATTATTCAGACGTTACATTTATATTATTCAAACATTGCTTTTTACCGTATGATTAATTTTAGAATAATCTTATTAAAATGATTGAAAAAAAACTGAACAATCTAATAATTATACGACATCTTATTTCTAACAAAATGTGACTTTTATATTAAGTATTAATATTACTTAATTCGTGTTTTCTGTCTCTCTTTCTCTCTTTCTTCCTCTCTCTCTCTTCTTTCTCTAAATCATATACTTCATTTTTTCAATTAGTAAAACATAAAAAAAATCTGTTATAACATAAAAATTGCAAAATTTTGCCAACAGCTGATATTTAAAGTTTAGGATTTATTCTAAAGAAATTTCAGTTTTCCCAGGTTAGATGAACAGCGTGCTTACGTCATTAACTCGTAGCTAATCAATAGACATAATTATGAAACTATGCACCATTAATAGTCCCAAGCCGCGCGGGTCATAATCTCGTGGTGAAGGACGGTGCGGTACTAGTTCGCGCGTTATTAAGCGGGTGTATTTTATAGGAAACCGGTAGTTGGGTAATAACGAGCGAGGGTTGCCAACGTTCGATTATGGTTCCTTAATATTATTACATGCTAAAAGAGAATAACTAATAAAATGCACTGCATTGTGCCTTCCAAGCAATATCGAATATCTCAATTATGATGTTAGAAAATCTTAACACTTAATTTAATTAAATGTATATCTATATTGATAACAATATTAATTTATTAACTTACATTTTATAATATTATTGTAATTGTAAATATAATCTCTGAATAAGAAAATTTGAAAAGCAGGATAATATTTAAAACAAACAAATGTATGTATCTTGTTTTTTTTAAATAAATAATCTTTAAAAATCAATGTTTTATTTCTCAATAAATAATACACAGAAAATATATTGAGTTTATTTTTTGAACTAATTTAAGACATGATAAATTATGAATTATTAAAACATCCGGTAAAATATCGAATTTTTAACGGAAAGTCGTCGTTCATTGACATCTGTCCGATTCTTCCTTTTTTTCGTCCCATAGTTGATTTTCCGCTAATCAAAGGATGCGACAATCGTTTGCATTTCCTGTGGCCAGTCATTAACATCGGCACGTTTCAGTGGGGCTTTATCGTTTATCAGCTAGCGACAACCCCCTTCTATGTCGGCCACTTTGCCGCAAGTCGGCCACGCCATCCCCAAATCGCTAAACTATCCTCCAAACACCAAGTACCGCACTAGGGAAACTTCGACGTTAGCCACCCTCACACCTTTGGCGTTTGACCCTAGAATCGGCCAAGTGGCCGAGAATCTGACCAACGAGCAATTACGGACGAAGTGTCGAAAGATTTTGCGGTGGAAGATTTACCACTAACATTATTTACAGATATTATTGACTGACAAAGCAATTCTATTTTTGAGGTATGTGCCTAAGACTCGCCACTTGATAGTAATGTTTGACAAAACGTTTTAAACATACAAATTATCTTAATGAGCAAGCGACGTATAAATCACGCTGCATACTGACAGCTACATTCGTTAACCACGGACATGTTAAATCCTTTTTAATATCTTCTCATTTTACCTTCACGAGAAATGACAGATTATTTTTTTTTCTTACTAATAGTCAACGATACAAATAGTTGCAATGACGGGACTTACAGTAAACGACCATTGGTCTTAATAGATATCAATAGCTCACGTTATTCGTCAATATTGTCAGAGAAACGCAGTGATTTAATTTTTCCTCATTAATTGTTCTCGGTGTACGTACCGATTCGTCAATGGTTATCGAAACGGATGAATTTATATGAATACTTATGAAATACACTCTTAAACAGCACGTTGTTATTAAGCTGCTCCGATATTCCGTCTGTCAATTAAATTCGTATGCTTGCTTTAAGAATCGCGATGTCAGTGATGTGACAGATAAAACGTTTTTATTTATCGGCAAGTAAATTTTACGAAAATTTAATAGTGTATATAATCTGTGTGTAATAAAGTGTGTAAATAATTTAATAGTAGTAAAATTTAAAGTTGTACGATAGTTATTGGGAAAATCCGATACAGCGATCACTAAATAATGAATATACATAATTTTGAAGCAAAGAGATCATAAATAATAATTTATTTTTCTCTGAACTTATTTTAGTAAGTTAAGTATTGATATGTCATACAGCAGTCTCTAACGTGTATTAAAATTTAACTTTCAGATCTAATGATTCTCGATTTTCGAATGGTAATATATTTCTCATTTATGCTGTGAAATGTTATTAATAATCTTATATCAATCTTTCACTTTTCTTCATGCCCCATATTCTTCATTTATTTTCGCAATCAATTAAAATATTCGTAAAGATTTTGAAGACGCAAAAGACAAATTTACCTATTTTATAGTAGATTATATTTAATCGCAGTACAATTGTAATATGTCACGTACACGAAGCTAATCTTACCTAGTAGTTGCTAATAGATACTCTGTACGCGAATATGCACGAGTCATCGTTACCGGTAATAAATATAATACTGAACATTCTTATCGGTTTTTTATTCAGCTCTATATTTAACATTTTGATAGCAGTAACATATTTTCTTTTTATGCTTTCCATAATTTAATTTGCAATTATCAAGACCGCAATGCTATCAATAATCAACGGCATCAGAATATCGAAGCGAGCACATTTATAGCGCAAAACTACCGTGTGTAAATAGAAAACGCAAGGCTCTTCAAAGTGTGTGTATTTTTCTTTCGTATTACGTGGACGGTCTGTCCCATCGCGTAAATACCGGCAACGTATCGAATAACTGTGTTACCCGCATCGAGTAGATTTTCTGATTTAAACGTTCCTACTAGCAGCGTACGCGTGACACGATCGAACCCTCCGGCAACCCTCCGGGATTATCTCACCCTATGCCAACGCGGAGCGGCCCATTTCCGGATATACGTAGAATGAACGCACATCTACGAAGTTCTCTCTCTCTC
>NW_012130077.1:71016-94963 GCF_000143395.1 Atta cephalotes
GTTCTCTCTCTCTCTCTCTCTCTCTCTCTCTCTCTCTCTCTCTCGCAAAATACACCCAATCGGCACAATCGTGATCACTTTGCTTTCGCGTGACCCAAAATACTCGCTACTCAGCCTATCCACACTAATCCTCGTCACCGAAGCAACGTGCATGCAGCACAACGATCGCGATCACTTTTCTGTCATGTAACGAAGGGATATCTTCTCTACATTCGCACTGATGGATAATGCAAGATTCTTTTCCGGCCAAATATTTGGCTGATCGGTCATGATATTGGACACTTGGTCTCGCATGACAGGCAATGCGGGGAGGATTCACAGTAATCAACCGAACTATCCTGTGGGAGTTATTACGCGTGGAATACACATTGTGTCAAGCACTTACCTGTTGCCAGAAATGGGCAAGCGTGAATAAGGGCTCCTTCTTGTAGAGCCATTCCATGGTCGTTATATTCCGCGAGTTGGCCTCCGCGGAGGCCTGCATGCTGGCCAATGCCGCTGAGTTCAGACTCGCTAGTATGGGCTGCTGGAGCGCCGCTGTCACGACGGAGGTGTTGCTACCGGCTACCAGATTGGCGTGGTACACGGTCGCGGTCGGCGCATCCTCCGAACCACCAGTAGCC
The DNA here is from genome assembly GCF_000143395.1 of Atta cephalotes. NCBI lineage: Eukaryota > Metazoa > Arthropoda > Insecta > Hymenoptera > Formicidae > Atta > Atta cephalotes. The sequence goes on from NW_012130077.1 coordinate 71,640, forward strand.
AGTAGTTGGGCCCCGATCGGCGCTGACGGCCCCTGGAGCCCCAGTGACGAAGCCACTTTGACGGCTTCGAGCTTCTCCGGCGGACGCAAAACTGCTCTTCCTCGTTTGCCGCCTCCGCCGCCGCCTCCTCCGCCTCCGTTGCCGGTCGCACTCGGGGAACACGTTTTAGGCGGCGGTTCCGTCGGTACCGTCTCTCACCAGCAGTCTACAACGCAACGTGTAGCGTGTCACGCGTCCACTCGGTGGCTCGCGCTTTCGTGTTATTGCCACACGATGAGCATCGCCGGGCCGACACTCTTTCGCGGCAGCGCGCATTCGACCTTCAGAAGTTTCCCTCTCGAGAGTTTCCAACGTGCGTTGCAAACGTTTGATAGTTATCACTCGCACACGTACTTTATCTATTGATTTCTAATCTAAGCGGAGTACTTGGATCGGTTTCTTTTTTGTCTTTCTGTGATCTGAGTCGATCGTCTGGATTTAGCACGTCACGATTCGTTCATAAGCAGCGTTGAATCACGACACTTGGAATTCTCACAGACCAAATGGTTGTTTCACATTTGTCGAAAACGTGCTCGATATCGCGACATTATTAGCACTGTGCTAAACATCTCGATCTTCCTCGATCGACGGATTGTGTTGATCATTCGTCACCGTATCATTAGACTACTATCACTACTATCAGAGGGTCATGAAGCTCCTAGACAGGACCATCCGCAGACTCATCAGGATCATGTAGTCTCTCACAGACAGTCTGTCGATATTCAACGTTATGTTCTTCTTCGTCCTCATGCAAGCAGATCTCTACCCGCTGCCGCATCATACGGCACGCATCACGAAACGGATCAGTGTTTCTCACTCGCGTCAACCGGAGCTCAGTCCGCGACACTCACGCACTTTAGGTGCACAATCGACTACACAAAAAAAAACAATCACGACGATGTAAACACGGAGTCTCCTCCAGTCACATGAGGAAGATCACTTCGAGATTCGGAACACTTTGGTGACACTTGAAGATAACACTTGATCGATATGCCGCGCGATTTCGAAATCTGCTCTCCTTGTGTAATCCGTTCTCTAGCAGTCTCTTGATGTCACTCTGGTGGCAGGCCCAATGTCTTCAATGCCTTCTTTTATCGAAAGGCAGGATAAAGATGATTGACGTTATTCTCGATATCCTCTTCTTTCTCTTTCTTGGCCTCCTTCCTCGTTTTGATTCCACTAACGCACCCGGGTCGCGAATTCTTTCGTCCGCTTTCGTCCGGATGACCTCAAGAAGAGAGAACGAGACCCGTCCTAGCAGGCTCCTAACCTGAAACTAAGAGCTACCGGACGACCGATGCAATGCCTGGAGGAGGCGCAGAGCCAATGGTGGGAGATAGGCGGGATCTGTTACTCGTAGTGGGGTAGTCCAACCCCCCACACAACCAATCTTGGACTCTGGGAGTATCCCCACTACGGTCGCGCCGTCTGATCTCGGAAAGGACACTGCGTGAGTGGGGATAAGCCGCGAGAAGGAGCGGGAGGCCGCGGAAAGAAGCGGAGGCTGGCTAGGTGGTCCCTACCAGAGCGGATCTCATATTTTCAACTCCCCGACCGCCCTTTTCCAACCCCTGCCGATCGCTAGTTCCCTTCTTCGTTCCTTACTCTTTTTCTTCTGATTTCCCATCCTTTCCATCCGATCTATTCCCCTTTCGTTCCTTTTATCAGCCTGTTTCATTTTTTCGACTTTCTATCTCCCTCCTCCTCTTTCCTCCTTCCATCGCCTTTTCTATCTTTCTTTATTCTATCTTTCTTTCTATTTTCTTGGTTCCTAACCCGCCAAAAATCTTCATCTTAACAACTTAAGTAAATATCTTCTGTTGAAAAAACAAATTAGATTTCAAATTTGTTTTGATTTTTTGAAAGATGTGTTTCTATTAATTACTCCACTGAGCAAAGTTGGAAATTATTTACATCGACAAGAATCGAGGTAATCTTGGAACACTTAGTAAGATCGATTAAATTTTATAATTCTGATATATTTATTATTCTGATATATTATATTCATATATTTTTTTCTTGGAATTCTTAATTCACGATCTAATTTAATTACTATTGAATTGTGATTGAAGAAAATATTAGACGAAAAGCATAAAGAAAAAAGAAAGATAGTTGGGAATATAGAAATTACGAAGTATATATAAATGACAATTATGTATTAAAATTCTAAAATGATCACAAATAGAAAAAAATATTTTTAACTCAGAATTTGATTAGCTATTTAAATATTTCTTTATTAAATAAGATATGATATTCTTTATAAGATAAAAGTTACGGAAAAGTCATGATTTGGAAAGTAAAATCATTCAAACTGTCATTTACACAAAAATAAAAATTACAGGCTATCTAAAGTCTCCTTCCGCGCGGTGTATCCGCCATTACTCAGTGCCTCTCCTTTCTTAATTATTTGAAAATTACTTCAAAAAGCAGGACAAAAGTTTTCCTTTCTAAATCGTGAACTGTATCTCTAACTGAGATCTAACAGCTTAATCAACAGAAATACCGTACTTTAATCAATAACATTGTTTCCTTTACTAAACATGCGATTAAAAATTGAATTAGCTAAATCTCACTGTTTCAATAGTCAAATATTTCAGTTCACGAAATAGACGAGAGATTTCTTAAATTTTTTAATTTCTATACGATATATCTATTCAAGCAAATTGCACGACTAAAAAAAATTCTTCCTATTCAAAGTTCTTCGTATCAAGGGACAAGATAATTTTTGAATGCCAAATGGAAAATTTGATATGTCTGTGTATTTTAACGATTCTAATTAACCCACAAAAAGAAAGAAAAGAAATTGTAGCACTGAGCATTTAATGTCAGAATTATTCTTGTCACGGTGTTATGGAGTTGACTTACGCGTCGTAAATAAAAAAATAGGCTAAGGGCACACGCGTGCAGATAATAGCCCACTGAAGGGGTTAGCTAGTACAACCCGCCTTTTACCGCGGTAAACCCACTTCGCACCAGTTAACTTAACTAGTATCGAACCCGGTGCACGTACGAGCACACGTAATGTTCATTTTCATACTGATTGTCTGCAGTATTGACTTTCGACTTTGCAAGATTGATTGTCGCAGTTTAGGGCTCTAACGAATTCATTTCCGTAATGAATTAAAATTAAACAGTACACGGGAATAGTTATAATATCATGTTGACTGTGAAAAAATTTTCTATGAAATTATAAAAATCAAAGTTAAGAAAAGTATCAAATAATTCACATAATTTGTTAAGGTATTATGATATCTGGAAAAATGTATTTCAAGAAAAGAATGATATAATTATTAATTTAAAATTCGTAATTGTTTATTAGAACGTAGCGTTCTACAATGCGAATAAATTATTTTTTTATTAAATTTTTATCTCAATAATTTTTCAGTGCAAAGTACTTTCTAAGTGTTAATTAACGCATATTAATTCTGTCAATAATCAAGTAGAAACGATATTATTAAAGAGAGAGAGAGAAATTAATTTATGAAATCGCAAATTTTTAGCAACTATGATACATTTTTAGCAACTAATAGATTATTGTATAAATCAATGTAGAAAATTAAGATTAATTGATTAAATGTGATACTGAGTGTATAGTTTACATAACATCAGACGCATCATCATTAGAATACTGACTAGATACTTGTTGCTCGATTAATGCAACAAAGTTACAACGTGACGATCGATTTTGTACGATTAAGTATTCCGCGCTAATTCGCAATACCATCAGCAGTTTGGGATTGGTTTCTACGGCTAACGCGGCTGTTTAACTTAGGGAATTTCAACCAGTTGTTATTAATGTGACAATGTCTGCTTTCGTATTCTGCAATGAATATCATTCGTCTCGTTCGTATTCTCAAATGGTGCGGTAAGACAAGTGATAATCGAAAATCGTTGCGACATGAAAAGGAGAATGTCGTTTATAATTATTAACGAAGGAAATATATTGCATTTGAGACATCAAGAGACATAAAGTTATGTAAAATTATTTTTAACAAAACGATTGCTAATAAGACAAGAACTCAACATATTCTCACGTTAGTCCGATTTTCACGCGGAATATCTATTATTTTGGAATCACTCAGATGCATTTCATCATAACAAGTGACAGAACAATTCGCGCGTGATATTGATTGCACTATGAAATTCGCAGAAATTTCATAAACTTGTAATTTTCGGAACCAATGTGATGCGGTTACGTTAACTCGCGCTGTCGCGGGGTTAATGCGCGAGATTTATCAGGTGCGACTAAACCACGAAAATACTATACGATTGCTGGCTTGCCAATGTACTTTACGATCACCCGGTATAGCACGAGGATTAGTTTGTCAACGCCGGCCGGCGTGCGCGACGTGCGTGTGCATCCGCGTACATACGTGCATATGTGTTGCGATGGGCAAGATTAGCAATTCTCGCGTCTTCGACGGTTAGAAATATATAATGCGTTGTCCACACTTGGATATATTGTTGGCAAAGCCAGCAGCCCGGACAAAACGGCTACATTATGCGGTGGCATAATGCGCTGGTTGCGCATACTCGCACCGCCAATAATGAGCGTGGATTCGAGTTTTAAATAGATCATAGACATCCTGAATAGAAATAAAATTTTGTTGTAGAAATATATCTTGGAACAAAATTAAGAATTTCGAACCTGCATTTAGCGCAGGAATTATAATTATATATCTGCGAGTTATGTACTTGTATAGCTTCGACAAAGGTATAGCGCACACAATCCTTGCAATTTCAATTTAATTCTTTAAAAGGAAGTTAATTTAATAATAAATTAAATTTTTTGGTATTTATACATTTTTTTTCCATTGACATGGAAATAGTTTAATTATATCACGATAAAAGTATCTCCAAATTTATAGTTGCTACATAACATATATATATTTTGTAAAAATTTGAAAATTTTGAATTTATAATGCAACAGTGAGTTCTAGAGATATTGGAAGACAACTTAATAAAATGACTTTTTATTTGATTATAATACCGAGAAAAGATATGCATTAAGTTTGCCAGATAATTAAAATCGAAATGGTTATTTTTGATTGAAAACGAGCAGATAAATTTGACTGACAGTTCGTTGTTGAGCACTTAATAAAGTAACGTGAACTTCCAGTGACACATTCTGAACAGTCTATCGCTTTTATCTGTTATTCGATAAGTTCTTTAAAATAACTCTTGTATCGCAAAATTATATTACGTTTTACGGCAATTAATATTAAAACAGAATATTCCGTAGCTAGATTTGTCAGAAAAGACTAATTTTGAATAAAAATACTTTTTGTAAATTATACACTTGTTGACTTTCTATGTATAATAGAATTATTGATCTCAGAAAAGTAACGGTAATTTAAAATAGTGGATTTGCAAAACGATTTCGAATAAAAATCATAGTGATGCATTATGAATGTTTATTATTTTTCTGCTGATTCGTGTGGTATTTTTGCACATTTTGAAAAATTGTTTTAAATTTGTTGAACACTGGCACGAAATCAGACACGTGACGATCGTTTACATTTACAATAAAGATAAAATTACCAACCGAAAGTATTTGACCGCGGGTGGACACTCGGCGATTGGCCAAAAGCACGAATACACCCTCGCGTTTTGCAATGCCGTTGAGACGATTTTACTGCTCGTATATACGCGGTATGACCGGTCGGTTCTCGTAATAGTACGACAAGTTAATGCGTTGCCTGATATGCGACGTGCCGCCCGGATTTCGATGTACCGTGGAATAACTCACTTGCGACAAATCATTTCGAGTTTAAATTACATATTTCCCAGACGTACGCCCGTAGTAGCGCGGGTTTATTTCGCATTTACATCGTCCATCGATGAGAACAAAAACCGAATTTCTCGGCCATTTTCCGCGTCGCCGCTGCATCGCTTACGCGCCGCGGTTTCTCGATCGCGTTTCGTTTTATGCAAATTACCATTGCTGTCCGTCACAGATTTTTATGCGTGTCGCGCGAAAAAAGCAACTGTCAGGGGTGTGTATGTGTTTTTAATTCGCAGTCATTCTTCTTTGAAGATGAAATGCTGAATGTGCAAGAAGCTGATCATAAAAATTAATTCTTCTAATTACGTTTACATGTAACAAGAGGATCACGCATCAAATTTATTATTTTGCCTGAAGTTTAATTTTTTTATATTAAAGGGAAAAAAATCGATGGGCTAGTTGACGAAGTTTTGTGAGCACCATCGAATTGGAACTGCTCATTGATATCACTTAAATGAAACCTCTAAGAATTCGAAACGCACCTTCGTTTAATCAGCGGGATTTCTTTTTACCTTGTCGCGAGAATACGACATCGCGCACGAACAGAACGATTCCCAAACAAAAAGTTCCCGAGTGCCGGCTATCGAAAACGGAACCGCGAGAGACGTTGCGTCGTGCGTCACGGTCGTCTTGGAATTTCGCTGCTCGCAGCAGAGAGACTCACTTTCTTCCAACGGTCGCACGCTACTCAATATACCGGTCGACGATAAAGTCTCTTCCGCCGCCCTGTCCCCGCCATTGGTCTTCGTGGGGCAACGCGATTCTCTTCGAAGACTCCCCGGCGATTGTAACAATATCTTTTGCGCGGAGGCACACGAAGGATGCGCGACGAACGAGAGAACCGTAAGTTCAAGAGCCGCGCTCAGGGACGTCGTCGCGCGACACGCTCGCGGTAGGAAAGACATGAGACTCAACCGTCCGTCTGTCCGACAGTAAGCGAAATCTTTTTTATACCGGATAAGAGCAAGGGAGTCGAAGGGGGATACAGATAGGAAGGTACATACAGGATCCGGGGAATGAACTCGATCCGGATGAACGCGGTGATTATTTTTCGAGACAACGCTCGAGCGTTTCTTACATGAAAAATGGTTTTTTTTTTAGAAAAAAAGAAAAGAAAGAAACATTTGTCAACCGCCAATAACTCGCGAGATCGCGTAAAACATTGTACACAGGGATCGATTATGATTAAAATGTAAGTACTCCTTCGTAAGTCTTCCTTTTTTCATAATATGCATACTGTGACATAATATCAGATTTCCCACGAATTTCTTTGAGATGCATTTGCCTAAATCAGAGGAGTTTACCAATGTATAGAGAAAATTTCTGCTTCTTCTTACCCGTCCTCCCCCCGCCCCTCTCTCTCTCTCTCTCTCTTTCACTAATGATGATCTCGCGTCAACGATCACGAGTTTCGTGAACACACTTGACGCCAGTTCCGCGCGTTGAAACGCAAATGAAGTTTACGATCTCGTACTCGAGACGTTAAGGTTTACGTGTTTGCCGATCTGAAACTCGCGCGAATTATAATAGTCAGCTAAGTGCTATCAACCGGGTCTCGAGTTCTCCGACAGAGAGCCACTCGAATCGCGTTTCTCACTCTCCTTTCCGAGCCGAGAAGCAAGTTGGTTGACCGCTTGAGATAAAGGTACGTAATGTGCCCGAGACGATCTGGAATCCGTCTGATGGTCACGTTCACGCTGGTACCGTTTCGACTTTCAGATAATTCTAAAGAATGCCTACACGTGTATGATGTATTTGCGGGGGGAACTCGAATGAGAAAGAAAATCCCACGAAAGTGCTGATCGAGATTGAACTTATCAAATTATCCTTAGTTAAAAATATTATAGTTGTGCGAATTTAGTTTTTTGTTTCATATTATTACTGTAACGCGAGTTATTTTTTTGTGAATCTCCTCCTTCGACATTAAAGATAATTTTATGAAAAAAATATTTAATCCAAAAATTAAATGCAGAAATATTGTTAAAGTATTCATACGGATTATATTGTATTTTATACAATTCTGATAAAGCAAATATGCTTTTTGGCTTTTAAATGCATTTATTATAAAAATCTAATCTAATTAAATATCGCATCGCATTGATCTGCTATTTCAATATTTCTCCAATAATCCATTATTTTATTAAATAAAATCTGAAAATCTAAAAAAGAAAAAATTTCTGTATTTGAAAATGACTTGACGTAAGAAATTGCAAATTTAAATTAAAACTTCAAAAATAAAACGCAGTTACTTATTTGCAATTTCATCATTTTATACTTTTTTAAATCGAAGTTATTTCGAATGTACCTATCGTGTCCATTGATACAATAACTATCTCTAGAGAAAATTGCTCAAGATTATTCGCGTATAGCCCCTACGTGCCAATCACCCGCGTTAACTTGGATCATCACGAAATCTCTCGAGGGGGGAAAACTTTATCACAGCTGAAGATCATCACAAGTACACAATCACAAGTCGTCGGTTGACAATCACCTGATGCAACACAGTCTCTCCGCCATTCTCTGTAGTCACTCTTCAACGTCGTCTTCCCTCGGAATCGTTTCTCCGATCTTCGTGGTCGTCCGCGGAATTATACGCGAAGAACGAAAAGAAATCGGTACGCGAAGCAGATGAAAAAAAAATGAAAATAAACTCGAAACGAAATCAGCAGGGCCGAGAAGCGCCTCTTTACTCGCGCGACTGTTCTCGTATACCGAATGGGGGCAGCGGGGAGAGCACACCTTATACCGAAGCACCACTGCACTCGCCCGATGATCCGGCGCGTGAAGCGTCGTGTCGGCCTATTCGACGCACTCCACGCGCCTCGTGTGCGTGTGCGATGATCCTGCTGGGCCTGTGTTCTGGCCGAGACTAACTCGAGCGCTCGGTGCCTGCAGCCCTCGCAGTCATCCCTCCGGCCACGCACTTTTCCACCCCGGCGAAAGAATTGTCTGCCTCGGTCTCGAAGTGGGTCGGCCAGTCATCATCAACCAGCCGCAGCTCTCCATCATAAATCGTAGTAGGTATTCCGCTAATGATTGACCTGCTCGTTCGATCGTTACCGATCTTCCCTCTAGATGAATCTAAGGTAAATGATACAGGGGACGTGGATGCATCGAGATTGGACAAGACTTAATCAACTTGGGAACGGGAGACTGCTCCGGCGCAGGCCGTACGGTGGCGCCGCATAACGCAAACCGATGGAAACTAGGCTGCTGGAACGTGAGGGTGGCTACCCCCACCTATGTGCTACGCACCCCTTCCATCTACAGCCACGAGGACACGAACCGCAACGCCGAAGGACGGTTCACTATATCAGGTATCGGAAGTATCGGTGACTTCAACGGGCTGATCGGAAAGAAGGGTTGCGCTACGCTCAAGATTTTCGAGTTGAAACAAAGTTTCTAATCAGCAGCAATAGAAGAACATATGATCAGAGAGATTAGGTTCCAATTAAGAATCGATTATTGCAATCCTTTTATCTATATCCAATTTTTGCTTCTTTCTTTCTATAGAAATCAGACTTAGTGTTTTTCTATGTCGAAATTTATGTCTTTTAATATATTGCCTTTAAACATAAAAAAGTTTCTTTCTCGGAAATTATACAAAATAAACGTGTAAAGATCTGTTTTTATAATCTAAATCTAGTATAGCAAGTTAACTTAATAATTTTTACGATTAATGACAAATTGAATAGATTTTGAAATATATTCCAAGAGAATATTTTAAATTTATTGTAAAGAGTTCGAATCATTATTTAATAGTTTTAATATGTACATATCTCATAAAAGCAAAATATTGATATATGTATTACTTAATTTGAAATTTACAAGAAATGTGTCTCGAATTGTATATGCTTGAAATCTGAGCGAGAAGAAGTCAAGAAAATAAGGAAAACTGATAATTTAGCTCTCTGGTCTTCTTTCCGATCGGGAGTCAAAGCACAGCGACAGGGTGGGAAAAGGTGCATGAGCATGCGCTCGAAAGGGGTGATCTTAAGCGCAGGTTCTAACCCCCTCGTTGTCCCCACTGCTGTCGCTTCTGGACGATCACACAGCTCGACGTTTTTCTACCCTTATCTTTACTCCGCTTCTCATCCTCACCCGAAAGCTTGTATATGCACTTTCGCAACTCGTACCGCAGCGGCGTCCATTTGAGATAGTGTCGAGATTGGCATCTCTCACCGTGTTACCTTAACAATATTATTTCTCATAAAAATGCTTTATGATTTAATACAGTGAATCGATAGAATTGCATGATGCGACAAATAGAATTTTTAAAAATATTTTTATTAATATATTCTCATTCATTTTATCTTAAGCGTTTAACAATTTTTAGAAATTAATTATTATTTAATCATTAATTACTTAACTCTTTTTGATATTTTTATTATTGTTTATAAATGTGGTTTGGATGTTTTTACTGATCGCAACGTACATGTAGATATTATAGGATACAATGTAACATGTGTACTTAAAATATACGTACTCTTGGAAACAGCTTTCAGAAAGGTGCACTTGAATGAATATTAGCAACTGAATGGAGGCTTTCATTCTAAGAGTCGCGGTCGACAATGTGCAGCACACTCTTTAAAAATTCCAACCGGCATTGTCGCAATCTCTTCTCCGGAAATTGTTTCTATAATCGATTCTCATTAATTACCTTATAATTATTCTCATTAATTTTTTTCTCATTTACGTTATTACGTTTTAGTTGTAATTGACAATATAAAGTATAAATCTTAAAATTTATCTTTAATATTAAGAAGTCTCGTCACAATGAGAATTTTTTATGAAAAAAAACCTGCTTTTTATTTAATGTAATATAATAAATTACTTTTAATGAGTCTTGGTTATTTAACAAATATGAAACTTATATTAGTCATACTAAAGGTCGTAAAAGAATTAATATTCTTAGAAAATATATAAAATATATATCTTAATAAATCAAAGTATTATTAACATAAAAAATAATATTTCTGATTTTATCACAAAAAAAGACGGGAATAGAGTCTCAAAAAGAATTAAAACCGCTTCTAAATTATTTCCGTGCTTGATTCTAATCAAATATAATTCTGGGATCTGACGAAACGAGATCTCGCGATGACCATGACCATCTGCTGTACATTACTTCGCTTTATAAGTACACACAGAAACATTGCCGCGTGTAAGACAAACCCTCAAATGACTGGAACGGCATTACTCTTCCCAGTTCTTACACTCGTCGTAATTTCATGAAGAAGAATGCTCTGTCTATAGCATCGAGCGAATAGATCAGACGTGTCATCTTCGGTGAATTATGCTTGCAATATATAACTCTAACAACCGTGTTAATAAATTACTTCTCTGCGACGTCTGTGCATAATGTTATAAAGTAGTAACAAATTTACAAATATTAAGTACAATAGAATTCTTTTTTTACGGAAACGTGAAAATTCGCATTTTTATATGACTTGCAAGTTGAGATCACTATATATGCTACTGGTGATTTACACCCGACACTGTCTGACGTAATATACGTCGGTCTACAATCTATTGTTCAATATTGTCCTCTTGAGGCGAGGGTTAAGCGTTCACTTTCGATCACATAATGAGTGGCAATGTAGGCCAGGAACGTCCAGGGGATCGTATTTCGCCGTACGTGGCGACACTCAACACTCGGGTCGAGTCATACAAGGAATAGTCGATTACATACGATAGCGCACCATAATTCCCGGAATTTCGCGTAATCACTGTACAATACATAATAATAAACGAGAGTATCGAACCTGTGATAACAAATACGTTGACGTTTCGAAAAATGTTTAATGTTGAATAACGTTTAGAAACGAATATATATATATATAAAATACAATAATTATTTATTTATAATTAAATAAAAGTAAATAGTGATAAACTGATCCAATATTTATAGCGAATGTAAACATTTGAAGATACCTATGTCTTTTTTTAACAACTCTCTCCGCATTTTGAATCATTTTGCTATAAATACGATTGGGATTTACAAAGATGTCAAAATTTGAAAGTGCTTACGATGCGTATTTATAATATTTGCCATGCATACGTGATAAACAATCGGACGTACGCAACAAGCACGCAATTGCGTGTCAATTTCCTTCAACAATATGAAGAAATTTTGACAGTATATAATCGGCAATATCTTTTACCGATAAAAAGTGCATTATTGTTTCCTGTGTAAAACACAAAACATCCTCTTTACATTGTCCAAGAATTATGACTTTATAAATAATCAATCAACGTCAATGTTGATTGATGTTAAATTGGAAAAATGTACAAATACTCAATATTACGTTATAAGATTTATTAGATTTTAATTATCTTTTACTAAATCAAAGATATCAATGCATATTTATCATTTTAATAGCAAAGAAGCAACACATAATTAATTATGAATATAGGCACAAATAGGTATAATAATTAATCTATGAATCAATTATACGCTTATTTTAATTATTATGAAAAGTCTTAAAGCTAAGAATGCGTTATTTCAATTAAAGCATGTATGCTTTGAACATAAGATTTTGTTTCCACGCAGCAAATGATAAGCAAAACTAAAGCGGCCGTTCTTGCATCAACATAGTAGTTCTCATGCCGTCTGTTCTACTTTATTGTGCAACGCGAACGTTGTAATTTTACCTAATTACCGCCGCAAGAAGTAATTTGCTATAAACGCTTCTGAGGATTAATTAAGACATTTCTTAAGAGATCGCGTTTACGTTCCATATGTATTATTGTATGACGGAAATATAATTCATTAGAATGTATTCGTGAATGTAATACGCTATTATATGTTCTACAATTGTGTACGTGAGATTGAGTGGTACCATTCGACAATTTTATTAATTCGAAATTTTGATTTGACCTTACATATAACAAAAGAAATTTTTTATAATATAACTTATATTTATAAAAGATATATTATTGGAATAATAGTTATTATTTTAAGGTTAACAATGTAATTGAACATTTTATTTATGTTTCTAAATAATTTGTATTATAATTTTGTTAGCTCACAACTTATTTGAAGATGTTGCGTCCAAAAATTGATCCGAACTGTCTTGAAATAATTCGCAAAGGGGTTCCATAGGGTCGTTTAGCCGGTTTATTCGAGTCAACAGTCTATGGGAAAAAGCAGTTACTATTAATAAACATAGGCAGAATTGTTATTCGACGATTTTATATTTGCATATGACGAATCAGGCTCTGGCCCTTCATTGCCCCAGAAAATAACAGGAACACCGCGCCCAATCGGCGACTTATTCGCCGATTGTCATTAAGATTTCTCGTCATGGACGTAATGCTGAGTTTCATCTCCCTGCATAATTAATAAGATTACTTTGCATACGTGTACATATGAGTTAGCGTTTGAGATAATCCCTTAAAGAAAATTATACCGTATGGAAAAACAAATTATGTGTATAGCAAATTACGTATATATCTCTGAGAAAACTTTTTAGTTGAAAATTTATTAATTCTAATTGAAGTAACCGGAATTCTGGATAATTTTTGGTAAAATTTATTAGAATTCTTATTTTCACCAGAATAATTATATCAATCAGAATTCTTGTTATTTCAATTAGAATTCTGATAACTAAAAAATTCTGATTCGTCTATTTTCCAGAAATACTATACTAATCCAACTAGTCCATTTTTTTCTCGGTGATAACAAATGTTTTACGTTACAAATATGTATATTATATTTCCCGACAAACATATTCCTATTATGAAAGATATTTCGCAAAATTTATTATTGCAGTCATGATTATAAGAGTAATCAATGGTTTATACATATCTTAAAATTCTAATATATATAATTATATATATCATTATATAATAAATTTATTAGCATAACGCATTACTTTTATGAATGTGTTATATCTCAAATTGCAATCTCAAGTTCTGCCACAAGATTTAAACGTAAAATGCGCTTAATATCTTAAAACGATCGCTATCGGTACGATTATGCAACGACGAATGTGACATGCAATGCATAAGGACAACTCTGTAGACGTTGCGCCATTGGCGAGACGCGTCTTTCCGATCAGGTATTATCAAACTGCCAGTAGTACATGTATTTGTATCGCGTCGCGATGTATTCCCCAAACAACGAATGCCGGCGGTAAACGATCACATTGCGCAACATAAAATAATTACGGTGCAAACAACACGTTTGGCCCGACTTGATATGCGTTATACAATCGTTATACAATGCTATACACGAAGAACACAAATGAATGATTCGATCGAAGCGCAACGCGGTGCTACATCTGCTCTTTCTTTCCCTCCTCTCTCTCTCTCTCTCTCTCTCTCATTCTTTATATAGCGATATTTATCTATCTCTCTCGTCGGTGACGCGAAAACATGCATCGTATGCACATCGACTCGACGACGCGGACAATTGCATCCCTTCTAGAAGCCATTCGTGATGAAAGTCCACCATGGCGCGACGTCCACGGGGGCAATGGGGTAGTCGGGTGTGGGAGTTACATTCCGGCCGAGATTAATTCGGAGCAAAGAGGAATTTAGCATCTATCTCTCCCGGGCGGCCCCCGCGCACTCCACACTCGGGCGCTACCGTTTTCGAGCAATTATTTCAGCAACATTGCAAAACGATCGCGTTGTGCCTCCATGCTGTCGCCGCCGCTGCCGCCGCCGTGTCGCTGCATCGCTGCACATTGCGTGTCCGAGCGCGGAAACGGATGATGCATCATCGAAAATATCTGTTGCCGTAAACGTTGTAAACAAGAACTGTTATACATTGTTATCGGTATACACATTTTACGTATTGTTTATGACACGAGGATAAAAATATAATTTAGTGAGAATGGGTTTTTACACATTATTATGCTGTAACTTTCAGTGTTGGACATGTTATCGTATCATAATCTAGGGTGGTAAGGTGTAAAATTTAAACCGGCTTACAAGCAGTACAGATTTATTGCACCGGATGATCGATATGCAAATGCTATTGCAAAAAAATTCCAGATGCGCGTCCGTTGGGCTTTGGGACTTGTGAGCAAAACTTGCTCTTTCTTGCAGTGTTTCTTATCCAAATTGATTTCATACTTGCGAGCACCTGGCCGTTTTTCTAGGCTGTCCTCCCCTCAATCGCGATGACATATATTCAGACAGGACACCGTCGAAAACACCGAGAGCGAAACGCGTATAATAAGCTGTTTAATAATCAATGCGCGTGGACCAATAATTACGAATCGCGGAGCGAGTATGCAAAAGAGTTAGAGATCGTTCCAGACTGGTTTCAGACAATAACATCTCCGGTACGATCGTATTATGAGTATAATATACCCTGTGCTCTGGCCCTTGATTTCGATACGCTCTCGATTATGTTGTAATTTCGATATGCTAAGACGACCGTGCCCCTTTCTCACGTTCGCTAAATTTTCTTTTATCTTATTTACGTTTTGCTCGGTGCATCTTCAATTAGTCAACTGTCAACTACATTAACACTTTCAGCAACTCTTATTCGATGTCTATTATTATGTCTGTTGTAGACTTAGAAGTAATATTAACATATTTACTGATCGTACATATATAGATAATTAACAGAAATCTATTTATATCAGACATGTAAAAAATTTTAAACATTTTAAAAAATTAAAAAAATTTTTTAAATGATTTCTTTTTAACTTTAATATTTTTTTTCTTATAACTTGCGAATTTTTCAACACGAAAAAAATATAAGGATGCTCAATATTTAATTGATGCATGAAAACATCTGCAAGCATACGCTCGGTCGGGAAAACATTAAGAAGCCGGAAACAGCGATCCTGGGAACACTCGAGGCAATCTGTCAATTCTAGCACCGGTTCGATTCAATGAGATATTCGGATTAATGGCTTGGATCCATCGTGTACGTAAGATTTCGCGTCCCATCCCGGAACGGAGGAACCCACGGTACAATAGTCCCGATACACAATGAGAGGAAATATCCAAGATATGCAAATATCGGGCGCGTTCCCGATCATCTTCGGCGTGCTGGGCGGAAAAGGGTTCGAAAAAGACGGGGCGCACATGTTCCGAGCATTTGCATACCTCCCGATGCACGATTTGCATATGGAGAAATTTGCATCCCGCGTGCACACTCGCGATGGAGACGACGTCTCCCGACCGGTCGATCGAAAGAAATTCGGGTATCAGTACATCCTCCTCACCTTCTCGTCTCGTCTTCTCATAGGTATGCATATGACTGTCTATTGAAAGGCTATGGATGAAGAGGCCTGAGAAGGTCCTCGACGCAGAAATAATATATTAAGGGAGCAAAATGGTGCTAATACTTTTGTGCCCGATCTACGGTGTATAATCCCGCTTTTTTCCCTTTGTGGAAATTTTAATGTATTTTCATTCTCGTTGTGTTCCCAATCGCTTCTGAGTTTGAGATTTTTGAGTGGAAGCTCAACATGTCAGGTGTCTGGAACTTTATTGTTAGATACAACATTGCGATTATAGAATAACAGAATTGAATACTATCCATATGACAAAATTGTTTTTACATAAAAATTTTTTATCTGAATTAAATTTTATTTTTATGCGGTGAAAAATCATTTATTAAAACATCTAGCTTTCATAAATTACGTAGATGACAGCGTGTGCATTTACTGAGAATATCTAAGGATTACAAGAATACAAATGCATACTGAATATATCTTTATTTGTTGATGCATTCTTCAATCGGTGTGAAAAATGGAACGGAACCAATCGCTCTGAATGCACTGTCTAGCAGTCTCTGGGGGAAGAAAGAGGTTTTTCTTAGCTGCCGGAGTGTTTCTACCTGTCACGTTTGTCGCATCCACGAGCTCGCGTCTCACGTTTCCAATTCTAGGACACCCCGTGGACGAGGAAGAGCGCCGGGCGCTGAATGCGTATCGTTTTCCGTACAGGACACACGTAACTTCTTTTCCATCGATATACGTGCTTTTCCACACGCACAATGGACAATCGCCCATTTTTATACTACCTGCGTTCAACTTTTTTCGATCTTGATTTCCAGGGTTGATCCGGGTCAACGAACAAAAGTGTCGGTTTCGAAAGTGAAGAAAACATTCCGGCTTTTGCGTTTGGACATTGACTCCGAACATTGACTCGCGCCGACTTTTATCTATCTATAAACGGTTACATCAAATAATCATGTTTTTCTTTACTTACGCAAACGTCATGTATTTTTATACACTAATTAATACTTTTATGTTTCGAACCGTGAATATTGACTTATGCCGATTTTTTTTAACTTTAAACGATCGTTTCAAATAATCACGCTTTTTTTTACTTTCGCAAACGTGGTGAATTTTTGTATAATAATACTTTTTTGTTTTGCACATACAAAACCGCCATTTCGTTCATTTATGAATTTGACAGAATAGTTTATATGAGAAAAATATATTTAAATTGATAAATCGATAATTATTGAATGATGTAATGGGTAATCTAGATATTATGGCAAGATTTTCGAAAGTATTGTATTCATTTTCCTAGTTAGCTAGTAATGCTTTTCCGCCCAATGAATCACCGTCTGTATGCTACCTGCACACAATTTTCCTGGATCTTGATTTCCAGAATTGATCCAGGTCAACGAGCAAAGGTGTCAGCCACAAAACTACCTGAAATGCTGTAAGTTTTCCGTTGAAAACCTCCGCCTCGACGTCGACGTATGCCACAGTAAGGCGATCTTAATTGATTTTTATGGTCTCTTTCTTCGATATTTTCTACAGCAATGTATCACTTACAGACTCACGCTTTACGCGCAAACATTTCTAATCGCCGTCTAAGTCATTGATTATGAGCTTATATCTTATTAAATTTTTATATACATATTAATTTAATGATTTAATGATTTAATTTAATGACATAACAAATCTAACACATTTAAGATAATAATAATACCGACAATGCACATAATCAATAATATCGATGATATTAATTACTATTACTATCTATAAGTATATTATAAGTAAATTGTTTTTTTTCTCACATATTAGACGAACTTTGCGTTACAAAATATCATGTACTTGCCACATCATAAAGACATCGAATTTACGTCGCGATGGCCACAAATGTTCCAAGATACGTACATAATCATAATGCAATGCTAATCCATGCTCATCGATCCACCCTTTCTAACGATCGAAAGACAGAGAACCAGGCTCGACCTTGGCATGGCCCCTCCACCTGGCCCAATAAAGGAGGGATATCCCGTGCACACGCTTGTACGCATACAATCGAGTACACGCGCACGCACGCACGCAGACATAGCTCTCTTGTCTTTTTTTTTCTCGCCACGTATGCCGTATGTGTCATACGATCCGCCTTTGCACACAGGAGGTATACCTCTATACGAGGGTTTTTATCGGGCACCAGGAGTCTTTCCCCCTCTGCCCCTTCCAACTCCCCTACCTACGCGCTTGTCTTCATGTCCGTCTTTGGCTCCCATATGCATTGGCACGTATGTGCTACCCGAGTACGTATATATCTATATATATGTATACACGCGTAAATATGGTAATTCACCACCATCGCCGGAGATATGTAAATAAGTTAGATTTGAGTTCTCTGTTGCGGGCCGGAGAGACGCACGAGGAAGTTCGATGGGAACTGTACCGAAGGAAGGAAGAACAAGAGGAGGGAACGTGCGATCAAGAAACGGAAAGAAAGACAGAGAGGGGGCAAGAGATAATGTGTAAGCGCCTTAGTAGCCGCACACATGATCCAGGCGACCGGATCCAGATTTATTGGTTCCTCACGCGCTTATACGAGCAAGATAGGAAGGAGAAGGGGAAAGATAAAGATAGAGAGAAAAATCGAGTTCGGAGGGCCGTTTGGTGTGAACGGAAGCCAGGGATTTTACGATCTTGATTCAGAAGCAACGTGCGCCTCGGTTTCGTCCTTCCACGGGCTATTAATCTGCCTGCGATCCGTAAATGCACATATAGCAATATAGACGAAGAAAACGACGCAGTGCGGACATTTGCGTCTCCTTTATTAGCAGTTTCAATAATAGATTTGATTCTTTTCGTAATTCTTTACCGATTCGTGATAAGACAAGAATATTATCTATAAGAACGCCTTTGTTTTCGGAGAGATATATTATAATATGGCAATTTCTGAAAGAGTTAGTATTTGCATTTAAATTTGCATATCTACAAGTTAACAAAACTTATATATATTGAATTATTGATAATATTCGAAGATATAAAAGGAAAATCATGCAGTATTATGAATCATCTAAGTCATATTGAGAGGGCAATCGGCAATTTCCATTTGAAAAGAAATCTCCAAGTTACGAGAAACAATTCACATATGCTATCTTTAATTACCAAAAATAACTCAGTGTTCGTTATTTATTTATAAATAGCTAACAAAAAGAAGACTGATATTTGGATTTGGAAGAAAAAAACTCATTTATTTACAAGTATTAAATTTACGTAAGAAAATGACACAATCATGTTTGCTTTTAATTTTATATACATTGTGTTTCGTAAATGATGGTACAATCAGAAAAGGAGTGATTTTAGATGAACAAATAAGTTGAAAATGTGGAATAAAATTTTTTTTGAAGCTTTATTTTTGAGAAAATCGATTTCAAATATTTGCCGGGAATTTTATTACTTTGTAAATTGAATTTTATTATTTTATAAATTGTTTAAAATGTTGCCCGAAAACGAAGTTTCATGTGAAAAAATTTTATTCTACGTTTTTGACTTATTTTTTTACATAGAATCACTATTTTTCCAATTGTATGTATTTACAGCACATCCTGCATATAATAATTTTATATCTAATTTGAGATAACTCTTTTCGTACTCCACAATTGAAACTCGAATTATTTTTGAGCATCGAAAAATTCCGAGTGCTAGTGACACAACCTCTAATTTCTAATATATTTCAGTAATGTTCTACACTGATTGTCATACATTCTTTGAAGGCTCGAAATCAGCGGGCGCCAAATCGCCGACTGTTTGCAAATAGCCGACAAAGGGAAAATAAATCGCATTTCGTGCGATTTCGGAAGGCGGAAACCGGTTTCCACGAGTCGCCCTATCGTTGGCACGTACCGTGCACGCATCAAAGGCAGAGATACGAGAGCATACGTAAGCTAACTACAAATTAGCATAAACGTATATGCCCACCGAGGATAGGGGAGAGAACTTGCCCCCTGCTCGCCTCCTTCTTTCGGTCACGACTGTTCCGTTGCGACTATCGAAGAGGAAGGCAAAAAGTAGCGCGTCGCTCATACTGAAGCGATCTATCAAGTCGTGGTAAAAATTCGAAGCGACCCTCGTAGCCGATATACTGACGACAGATAGCATCGACCGGTATACCGGGTAGTGTAACGCAAACGAAGTAATGAGACTCGGACAAGACGGGAGGAAGGCTTGTGTGCGTCGTTGGGCATTGTGTGCTTGCTGACGGCTACCGTTCTCCACATATAGCGTATCGTTATTATTACCTTCACGGCACAGTGGTCGCACCCGACGTACCGCCGTGCAGCAAATAAATTTCACGGCTTCGATTCTTCGCACCGATATATCAGAGATTTCGCGACGCGCTCCAACGCGATCGGTACGCCTGGTTATTCGTGCTCCAGTTCTCGGCCGCGATCTTCAACGAGGAAGTCTTCGTCGACGCAGAAGGCAAATATATGAGAAAATTTTAGGACGAATGAGATATAGATTCTCCACAAAATATGTAATATTTTACTATTTTTTAATATATATTTAATAAATGTTAAGCTATCTCTCTTAAGCTCTGTAAAAATAAAATATCTAAATTTCTATTATATTGTGTTACAAATTCTTAATACATATTTACGATAATATAGTTTTTTCTTTCTTTTTAAAATCACGTTGATTCGAGATTGCTTTGAAATAAATAGTTTCAAAGCTTTTCTTATCAATGAGGACTTCCACTGATCCGCATTGCTAATGCGAATCGTATCCTTGGCGCTCAATTCCTACGAAATATACGTTATGAACGGGAGCTATATACTAAAAGTACATAATAAGCGTTCCAGCTGTGCGTGAGCATACGAAAAGTCGATTAAAATCTCATTTTATTCTTCCAAGAGCGCGGGCTTCCCTTCACACCGGGTGGCGCGATTCGATCGATCGGCAGATCGGACCTGCCGATTACAGACGGACACGAGGTGGGAGCACCTGTTTGCGAGTGTCTCGCCCTCACTTTGAAATGGCCTATACTTTAACTTACGTGCACGGCTCGTAGGTACATACACATGTCCGTCGCTCGAGTGCCGATAGCAGGCGCACCGCGCACGCTGACGCACTTACACAGACGCACTTTCGTCACGCGTCTCTGAACAATAGCATTAATAGGCCCTGGCGAGTTATTAATTGCCGGTGCCCGCCGGATATGACTGTCTATAGCTTCGTTCGCCGAGCGAACGTTCCTAATATCTAGTGGTATTCCGTCGGTAGGCTTGGGTCTTAAATCAGACGCAGTCTTTTCAACGTGTATACTTTACACATACATACACGCGTGCGTGCACACACGTGCGAAGATCCATCCGTGTGAGAACGTCGGTCCTCGTGCAAACGAACGAGAAAGTACGTAAGAGTATTTACAAACGTAATGGTAACACACATCTCTTTCATTTTTATTCATTTTTTAATCTTGCTAATTTCAGATCTATTTGACTATAAATGAAATTTATTTTCGTATTAATATTTTAAGAAATTTTTCTGATATTTGATTTCTAATCTTTAATAATTATGTTTTTATTGTTATGAGCTCTTTTTTAATGAATTTTTTATTTTTTTATTTTCTAGAACTTCTTAATTGACCCAAAATATTGTATATTAAATTTGAACAAATGCATGGTTAATAATGTTTAATTGCATATCAAATAAAGTTTTAAAATATAAACAATTTTCTAACAACATAACATTAAAAACAATTTATGATATATTTAATAAACTAGATAATGATTAATTAATGATTGATAGAGATGTGAGTTGGTTTTGTATATACATGCGTTATGAACAGAATAAAAATCTGTTCGAACGAAAAAATGTAACTAACGTAATTGATCCTTCCAGAGTCTAGCGTCATTACGGTCGATGACAGGTGAAAAAAGCAGGTCGGAGCAAAAATAATTCCTGTACGTTCGCGTTTCGATTAAATGCCCTTAATGGCGTCGCGCGCGATACATCGAGTTTTAACGGGCAGTTAAAACTGCTTGTCCTTTTCTTGTGTATCTGCGGCTTAGTCGGCGCTTTTATATTGCCGGTACCATCGAAGAATCGAGCGTATCCGAGTCATCTTTATGATCAATCTACGTACGCAAGCTTCGAGCTCTCGCTAAGTAATTAAGAGCGAGCACCGACTGTCGGGTCTGATTAATAGAGGACGGTGCGAGATAATCGAAAGGAAGTAACGAATGGAAAGAAGCTAAGGTGGCAAGTAACGCGCGTCCCGGTGATGCCATCAAAACCGACACGACTCTTTCATGGCCACTGTATTCGCAGGAAATTGCGCCTATTCGCGATTTATGTTACCCACGGTATGAAAATAATTAAAGAGCGATGTTGGTGAGTTATCACTAAAAATGAATATGAAAGTGGTTTAAATTGTCTTTAATATCGTATATTACGCTTTGATGAATATACGCGCTTAGATTCTAGCGTAAGTGTGTATGGATCTCCATACTCTGTATGAATAAATTTGATTTGCGTGTACACGTGGAAATGATGTTTCGTATCTCGATTTGACTGCATACGTGGCAATTTGTAATCATAATTAACGTTTTATAGATCATATATATATAAGTATTGAAAGTTATTCGTAATATTTTATACTGCAGGAAATATAATATTATATGCTGATCCTAATTTTATAATTTAAAGATTAAGTGTAAAATAATTTATGTTTCATTTTGTTTCTTTATCTCAAAAGTGATACAAAAGTGATACTAAAAAAATGTTATTTTTGATTTATTATGAATTAGATGAAGATAACTATTTCTAGCACTTATTGTTATTGTGTATATGTTGTATATGTTATTTTTAAGATTTCCAAAGCGATTATAATACTTTTTAAAAGAGGAATGAGTTGTGAAACAAAAATGACAAAAATTGATTATTTCTAAAAGTGTATTCTTCTTGCTTATATTATTTAATTAATTAATGTCAGTTTTGAAATTGAAATATAATTTTTTCTTTGCTGAAAAACTTAATTTTTGAGTTGTATTATTTTTGAAATAAAGGAATGATATAATGAATGAAGAAATAAGTAATTTTTCTCTTATCTTGAACACATTTTAAAATGTACAACAGAGAGAGAGAGAGAGGAGGGGGAAGGGGGGGGGAAAGGAAATATACAACTTACTTTTCCCTATTAGAAATAGTAATTACAAGTACGTACCATAGTAAATGACTCCTATTTACGGTTTCCGGTGCGTAGGAAAACAAAAAGAATAACAAAGTAATTTAGTTGGTTATTTTGTTCGTAGCCA
>NW_012130077.1:95221-96529 GCF_000143395.1 Atta cephalotes
GTTGTACGTCGTACGTTGTAGTATACGTATAGTAGTAGTAGTGTAGTGTGTGTGTGTGTGTGTGTGTGTGTGTGTGTGTGTGTGTGTGTGTGTGTGTGTGTGTGTGTGTGTGTGTGTGTGTGTGTGTGTGTGTGTGTGTGTGTGTGTGTGTGTGTGTGTGTGTGTGTGTGTGTTGCGTTGGGCCCTTTCGCTCTCTTAAGGCTGACATCGTCGAATGACAGTTTGATGAACGGACAGGAAGGGACTGGAAGGCCCACCTGGCTCCGTAGACAATTAGGATCGGGGGCTGCAAGGTGGCTCTTCTCTGACAGAGCGCGACGACTCACGTGAACGCATTGTGTTTTCATCTAAACATCAAACTCGAGACTTTGCCGCGGTATAATGATTCGATGGTGAATTTAATCCATGCGATTAACTATCATGGTACGTTAAGTGTGAATTATAATTCATCGAAATTTTCATCCTAATTGGTTCCACGATGCTTGTATAACATATTCTATAACGGCCTTGAGAATTAAATAATTATTACTGTAGATTTATACTTTATAAAATCATAATTGTGAGGAGTTGTACAATGTATAATGATAAAATATATCAATGAGATAGGCGCAAAGTATAATTATTTCTTGGAAATTTCACATAAATTATGAATAATATATCAATAACACAATTAATTGAGCCAATATAACTCAACGCATACGTTTGTGAATACAAATTAATTTTTAAAATAAATGTAATAAAATTTTACTATTTTTTAAATAATATTAACATAGTTAAAGTTTATAATTTATGAATCTAATTCTATAAATAATTTAAATTTAAATAATGTTAACATATAAGTTACACTATTGTTTTATGAAATAAATATAGAAGTATCTGTTAAAAGGATTATCGTAATCATCCTTCATCTTAAGTCGATGCAACGCAAAGGTCCGCAACTGCAATGGAGAAGAGTTTAATGGAAAATTACGAAACGCACAGATCTGCGTACGTATTTAACGTATGCATGCAGCAAGCAGCAGTCGAATTCGCGTGAAATGATGCACGGTGAACCGTGAATCACTTCCTACGTCGAAGTCGATGCCTGGTTGATAGTCGGCGATACCTCGTCAGGTTGAAACAGTGGAGTTAATGAGATGTGCACTAGGAACGAGGCATACGTATGGGTATTAGTGAATATATATATATCTCTCTCTCTCTCTCTCTCCTNNTCNCNTNNCTNTNTGNATNTCNCTCNTNTTNNTCNCANNNCNTCACTNNTGATCTCGTCAATCACGTTCTTCTACGTCTACTCACTAGTCGTCTAAC
>NW_012130077.1:97108-104231 GCF_000143395.1 Atta cephalotes
ACCGTTACCGTACGGTTAGGTAACGAAGTAGGTAGGTAAGTTAGTAGAGTAGTGTCGACTACGGTAACGGAAGGACGATACGTATAGGTAGTTAGTGTATATATATATATCTCTCTCTCTCTCTCTCTCCTCCTCTCTCCCTCCTCTCTCTCTCTCTCTCCTCGCTCCCCTCCCCTCCTCTCTCTCTCCCCTCTCTTTCTCTCATGCTGGTAAAGGTGTGTCGGTGTTTGGCGGCAGTTGAGTTAGTGAGCTGGTGGTATAGTAGCGAACGGAGGAGGGGAGAATAAAACACGAGGGGGGTTCCGACGTATTGTAATTGCGGCCTGGCAAGCAGCTGAGTCCTCCACGCGTGGACGATCTTGGTCGCTGGTCCGAAACGGCGAGTGATTCTAATCACTGTTCCTGGCAATTCTTACGCACTCCGCGTCTTGGTCGGCGGCAAACACTTTGCAAAGCCGCTGAATTTACGCGAGACTTTCTCTATTTCCATTGATGCAGGGATTATGAAGGTTTAATAGACTGTCGATGAATTATGTCTGATTATGTTCGAAGACTCGAATGTACGTTCATCAGTCGAACTTGTCGAAGCAATGACAAATTTCTTAATGCAAAAATAATACTATTTTGCTATTATTTTCATGTAGTTTTGATATATTAGGTATATAATTCTCGTATTAATTAGGAATTTTCAGTCTGTTTTGGAAAATGATTAATCGCGATATCTGCATTGTTTTCAAGTGATTACGGAAATAGGCTGCTTTATTCGACATTCACGTAGACATCATATATACATATGCCACATGAAACATTTTCAGTGCTTGAAACGTTGGGGTGAGTATAACAAAGTGAAAAGATCACCGATTGAAGATCCACACTAGTCTGTTTTGAGATCTATCCAATCGCGGATGTCTATGAACATATATGATACATCTGTTTGTCCGTGTTGCTTTCCTGTTATTATTGCAGCTTTCTATCTTATATCCATGCACTAAACGGCCAATGTACGTCTGTTCAGTCCGATCCTGAGAATAGATACAATGCTTTTTTTTACTTCCTATTTATTCCCTTCTTCGACAACGTTGCGGTAGATCGAGGTACTACGGCCGTGACATCGATTTTGAGCTGGAAAGTTCTCGGCAACTGTCAGACTTCACGGTTGCGATGAATAATGCGGCGGCACTTTCCTCTGCACCCGTTATATATTTCATTATAAAAAGATGCTTGAGAGAGACGTTTAACGCTCACAAGCGCTTGAAAATCGTATTATAAAAAATTTTGATAGTTGCCTTGGTAGTTGTAAATAGAATTGTAGCACTGAAATAACTTAGTAATATATATAAAATTCTTTTGTTTATATTATATTAGTACAATAAATAAAACTTTAAATAATAACAATTACAATGATATAAGTTTACAGGGTATTAAAGAACCAATCGCAGAACTTGTTGTAAAATTATTTTATATATCTTAATGATAATGACATGTTTCGGTTGTTTGATCGAGCCCTCTTCAGAAATCCAATAAATATAATTACAGATAATTTAGTAAGATGCAATCATATCTGTAATTATATTTATTGGATTTCTGAAGAGGGCTCGATCAAGCATTTTTATGTATTTGTTTATATTATAATTCGAGATACCACGAACCTTGGAGATGTGTATTGACCCATAATACAATAAGATAATATACGTTGAGAGTGATTACAATATCAGTTCGGTATATCGAAGTTATTTCATCGTAAAAAGCGTGATGGGAGCGCATGATAATAAATATTTAGTAGTGTTATTAAGTAATCAATCGGCAGCGGACAGCATATGCAGTTTACAACAACCTAACGAACTCGTTCATTATTATAATTTAATCACATAAAGTAATTCTAAAGGAATCATTCAATATATTAATTTCTAGTAAATTTTCATCGATGCATAAAAGGAAGATAGTCTATTCTCTCGTTAGCTACTCAGTTCGCCGATCGCAAATTAATTCCATCATCCGACAACGCCCAATTAAGGCATATGAAGCGTGAAGATAGCAATCGTCTTCCTTCAGAAGCTACTTTGCATAAACGAAGAAATGTGTGTGCGCCTAAGCTACTCACTCATTGTTCTCTGTACATGATGTAACAACGATTATCATATTTACAATCAAAAAACGTGCTCAAGGAATATTCACAAAATATTTAAGCAATAATCAATAGAAATCGAATTTTCGCTAAAAATAAAAAAAAGTTTAGATGTTGATTAACAACTATCATCAATTTATTGTTTTTGCATAATGATCTGTAATATAATATAAAAATTTTTTAATAAAATGGTCATATAACAATTTAAAAATAATCTGTTTGAGTTTTAAATCATGTAGTACCTTTTCATACGAGATTCTCTGACTTCCTTCAATCACATTCAGAAAACGGAAATTTCTGTCGGATATCAGTAACAGATGGTTTGGTGTTTTCCACGAACCAGAGCGATACTTCGAACACGAAGCGCTATTGTTTCCTCTCGAAATATCATTTGTTCTACGCAACGACTAAGGAAACAATGGCCGGAACGCCCGCAGGTTGTTGACTCGATTGTCACCGGCTTCATTTTTCTTTTTTCTCTTTCTCACTTCTTCTTTCGCTCGCTAAGATGAGCAGGTACAACGGCAATTTTAGAAACGGTATTAGCTTAATCGTTATCACATGAGATCGCAAACGATAATGATGTAACACCTCAGACATCTCGAATTATTGCTTACAGTGTTGATGTTCGTAATAGAAACACAATCAATAAACAAGATCACCTAAAAAACAAGTACATGATGTACAAAATCATAATCTTTGTAGTTTGTTACTGAGCGATGATGAAATTAACAAGTACTGCAAATATGTCAAGCAAAACTAATTGGGTAATTTGCATATAATTATACCCATTCGTCGAGATAGTACATAATGCAGTTTTTAATGCGGAACGGGCAACCTGTAAAACGGTCAATTTTCTGTTATAGCACAAACCTTCAAATTGTGCTCGATCACTTGATTTCATCGTTACTCTGCATCAAGGATACTATTAGTTGATACTTTATTACTTGAAAACACGTGTAACTTGCCCCATTATCATCATCATCATCAATTAAAACTTCACGTCGCATTCGTTCGATGAATTATTTATTACATTTGCAACCGGTGCTTACTCTTTAATAGCGCGCAATAAAATTTTTTGTCCGGACAATGTTACATCTTCACGAGCAATTTGATTTCATTAAAAGTATGACCATGTCGCAGTAAACATTAAACTTCGATATCAATGATATCACTATGCAATATATCTCTATGATTCTTGTCTTTCTGCCCTAAATCAATATACGATACGAATTATTAGATCATATCTAATCTCCCATTAATATCAGTTATCTGTAAACTATTAACTCAATGTGCATTCAGTTTATCGATAATTTAAAATATCTGCAGTATAACTTTTATTTTTTTTTGACATTTTTTGTGTATATATTATGTAAAGAATTTGTAAAAATAATATAAACGTTCAACATAAATAATAATTGTAATGTTATTTGTATTTCTGTACAAATCTCATTATGTTTATAAAGTTTATTGATAAATGTAAGAGAGATTTTTCAATATTGAAAGTGGGAAAAATCTTTTATTTTCTAATAAACATTATCAACATAATAAGATCTATCAAGAAATGCAAATAACATTATAATTATTAATCATTTAATTATTATATATGTCGAAATCATTATTTTTATAAACTCTTTTATATAAACAAAAAATATCTTGAAAAATAAAAGTACTGCAGATATCATAGTCAGCAGAGAAAACAGCGTTGCAACTGTTGTAAAATTTTTCAATATGATTGGTTTTTATTTTTGATTTCTTTTAAATTTAAATGTATAAACCAATCATGTTGAAGAATTTTACAGTTGCAAAATTGCTTTCTCTGCTAAACGCAGCCTATGGGAAATTCTGAGAAATTGAATTCTGATATTTTTTAAGAAATGATATTTATGGAATACATTTTGTTGTATAATGAATACAAAGTTTCAATATACTGCTTTTGTAATTCTACTTCTTTTCTTCGGCTATTATAATGATTGTTCCATGTTCGACTGTCAATACGTGACTTTCATTGTGCGCAAAGCCAGCAAATGGTATTTCTTTCCGGTGTTTTTATAATTCTTTATGTTATGCAATTCTTTGATTGCTTAAATGTCTTAAATAATAATTGCTTATCGAAGAATAATGTATGACAACATATTTTTTTTTTACAAAGAGAATCAGTGTGAACAATATGTAATTAAATATACTTGACACGAAAATAAATTTTTATTTATGGTGGATGGCGAGATTAATTATGATACAGACCACCAACATTTAGAAGTAATAAAATTTTTTACATACATCTTTTACTTTTAAAATCGGTAGTAAGAAAATTAATTCGTGTTTATTATAATGTAATTTATTTAATTTTAAAGAATTATAACTACTAAGAGACAAAAATATCAAATAAAAAAATAATTTAGTTTAAATAAAATTAATTTTTTATATGAGTTGAATTAAAATGGATTATTGAATTTCTTCCATGACTTCTACAAGTTTGATCTAGTTATTAAATAATATTGCATTTCTGGATACTTGAACCTTACTACTATTGCAAAAGTGGTTGATACGAAAAAGAGCATCGTAGGCCAATTTCATCCGGGCTGCTTCGGCTGTGCTCTTCGAAACCAATATCGCAATGTTCACCGCGGAAAGTTCGTCCGGTAATGCCATACAATATCTACTCCAGCTTCCATTACTCCGTTCCAACCGTGCCTTGTAGCTTCCCTCTCCTCTCTAGTTCTAGATAGGCTTCCCCTCCCAACCGTGCGACCGCCGCCACCATCTCCTCCTCCTCGTCCTCTCTACCTCCATGAAGTGCCGTCCACCTCCACCGGGTTTCGCTTCCTCTCTACCTCCGACCTCCGTGGACCTCCATCCAGCAGGCAGGAGGAGAGGATGGAGAGGTGGAATAGCCCCGCGGAGAAGGAGGCTCGGCGAGAAAGGAAGACGGGCAGCGCACTGAAAGTATCCGAGAAAGGAGGATGGATCGCGCATCGGGAATCGGTGAGAAAGAAGGATGGTCGCGCGAGACATCGGGACGGTCGGCACACGGCAGGAAAGGGGAGAGGGGACGAAGGAGACATGCCGAAGAGGAGTTCGAGGGGGTTGGCTGCAGGCACCGGCGTGGTCGTCGTCGTTTTCTTCTACGTTGTCGTCGTCGACGTCGTCCTCCTCCTCCACCTCCTCCTCCTCCTTTTCTTCCTCCTTCTACTTCTCCTCATTCTCCTTCTTCTTGTCGTCGTCGCTTCTCTACCTCTGGCAGGCAGGCAGGCAGGCTTTTTCCTTTTTTTCTCCTTTTTCCAATTATCGATAAGACGGAGACGGCGCAATACCGCGACGATGCTCCGAGAAGAGGAGTAGGTAAGCGTTCTCTCTCGACTACTCTTCTCTCATGATATCCACCACTACTGCCGCCGGTACACCGCTCTTTCCCTCCCTATAAACGGTATCTCTGCGTCTTCCTTCGTTCTGTTCACCCCTCTCTCGTCTGGTTTGCTCGCGCGATAAAATTGCCTCCTTGGTCTTGTTCGATGCCCTCTTCTTCTTTCTCTTCTTCTTCCTCCACATCTTCGTCTTTCTCTTATTTTCTTCTCTCGTGTTTTTCGCGTAATGCGTGGCATAGCTGAAGGGCCAACAGAACAGGAGGAGAGAAAGACGAGGAGAAGGGAAAGAGCCGGTGTGCATAGGAGCGCGGGAGGAGCTGGAGGAGATGGTGGAGGAGGTCGAAGCGATTTAACACGATTGGCCGGTAGGAATAAACTGGCAACACGCGCATTGGTTCCATCGGTTCCATTGGCTATCGGGGCTTGTCGCTTTCTCTCGCGCACCGGCGACGTTTCTATCGGGCTGACCGACTCCTTCTTGCACCGACGTGACCCGATCGATCTTCTCTTTTGCCACCCCTTTCCGCCATACAACCGGACTAGCTTTGATTTTATGGTAGCACGGTGAATTGTTCGCGGCAATGATCCCAAAGCTGTTCCCAGGCTATTTTTCCGTTTCCACGAACGCGACGTGTGCGCGCACTATTAACGAGCGCATATATGCGGGACAACGTGAGAATCGGCAATTGACGCGATTTCTCGGACCGGCCATTGCATTTCCGGCTATTGAGATGAAGTTAATAATTGTTTTTGTCGCCACGGTACATCCGTCGTTCTCCTTCCTTCAAATCGTTGCGATTCTGTGTTTGACAAACATCATTTCGATTTCAAGTACAATTGCGCTGAATATCACATTTAAGCATCAACTTTTTAAATGATGACGCAAAGCGACTTTAAAAACGAATTTAATTGAATAAAACTATTTCCGCGAATTTATACAAAAATTTTTTCTCGTTTACATTTTGAATTAATCAACTAGGAATTATTCTCAGAATGTTATCATCATTCTTTTTTTTGTAATCTGAATATGCAGAAATAGTTGTCGTGATTATCATCACCTTATTTGCGACATTGTAACAAACACTAGCAATTTCGATAAATATGATATAGATTAGATATAGGATTGTTGTTTACAACAATCAATTTTGCCGATATGTATCAATCATCCCTAACGATCTCAAGATGAGTAAAGGTCGTCTCGACTGCAAAAAGATTAATCGCTCGAGAGGAAGGTGCGAAAGGACAGGTGTGTCCGACCCTCGGGAGAGGCTTACGCCTAGTATCGTATTATTTCGCGAGACGCAAGATATTACTCTGACCGGCGTTGGCGGGCTTCGGTACGCTCGGCCGGGCGCCATGTTTGATTGCTCGACGTCGTTGATCGCCGTCCGGCAGGAATTATCATAACTCATCCGGGTAATCTAGCCACCGACTGGAAGAAAGCGACACCGTCACGTGGGTGTTATTTACCCGACGCGATGAGGGAACTTTTGAGTCATGGTCATCGTGCGGCTGACTCGTTCGTATATTGGACTTTATGTGTCTCGGCATTAGAGACACGCGAGAAGAAGAAAGAACGAAGCTACGAGGGAATGGACAGGAATAAGTTACAGAGATGAGAAGAGAGAGAGGG
>NW_012130077.1:104572-129037 GCF_000143395.1 Atta cephalotes
GAGAGAGAGAGAGAGAAAGAAGGGAGAAGTTCTACGGTGGTACCGAAATTGATTGCTCATGTGATGCCATTGATATTGTGTCTCGCCGCGGTTGAATTTAAGATCCTGCGGGCTTTATAACGTATATAGCAAATCCCAGGACTTCTTCTCACGCTCGAGATAAATTACAGTTATTATAATTCCTCAGATTCGAGATAGTCATTACTGGAATCGATGATAATGCGTTAATGCATCATGAATGATCATCAGAAACGTTCTATCCGCGTACGATTTCTACTGCGGGATACTACTAGTTCCGCGACCGCAAAACTTCATATGCCAAACACTCTCTTCGCCGGCGAGCCACCGCGAGATTTTTTCCCGGCGGCGTTCCCGACAAAGGTCAGAAAACTCCGTGTAGATGATTTCGAGGTGGTCCGAGGTCAAGCTTCTTTGACCGCAGAAGCGCGGAGAACTCGAGTATTTTGCTCCGTGAGTCTCAACTTCTCCGTTTTCCGTCTCCTCGCCCCTTCCCATCACTCGCTTCTGTTTCCCAGCACGACCCATTCGTCCGTCCGTCCGTCCATCTGTTCGCCCGTCCCCTCCGCTTCTCCGGTCCGTCTCGCGGCTGACTCCGGAGGCGTACGCTGGTATTATTTATCTTGTGAATACCAAACACGCGCCGGTGCGGCATTGTATTATAATTTACTTACCGACGTTATAATTACAATTCTGTACAAGTGACCGGTGGCAGGGTGCACCAAGGTCCGTACCTGTTACCATACCGCAACTACCCGCTTCCGCGTAGCTTCGTCCCGGTGGGCACCTCCACCATCATCGCCGCCGCCGCCACCACCATCGGCTAGTACGCATCGCGCGGAGGCCCTGTTTGCACAGGCCGGGCCATAATATTCAATTCCAATTCATCCAGTATTAACCTTGCTGCGGAATATAATGGGCTACCCGATACCACCGGTGTAACTTTCACGCACCTAACGTGTACCGAGTACCAAGAGAATACCGCTGAGTACCAGGCGAATGCCGCTGCGTCGTTACGAATGCTCGCAGCCTGGAGCGAGCTTATTTGATCATTGTACGTTGGTGATTATATCCGGACGAATGTGCATCCTTTTTGACCATTGTGTTGCCTTACGGCGCGTTTCATGTTGCCTTACAAGGATTTTCATTCATACGACAAGGTTAACATAATCTCACTTCTTGAGCGATACTGCTGAAACCGAGTGAAATATTTTAAGCAAATTTATGTTAAATACAAAAAGAACAATTTTGTTGAAGTATTTAAAAAGTATTTAGTTAGATATAGATTTGAAAATAATTTTGTTGAATGATTATCAAAATAATTATATAGGATGTTTAAACTGGTTACTAAAATATCAAAACTTTTTACAATATTATCATTATGTTCGGACATTCTATATGTAATTATTTTGATGGTTCAATTATTTTCCAATTATTTTCAGATCTGTATTTAATTAAATTTTTATATACTTCAGAAATATTCTGCATTTTTTCCGTGTACATAAAATCGATCAATTTAATTAATCCGAGAGCTGCTTGCCTTCATAACTAGAGACTTTACCGATTCCTTAACCACAATCTTAATCATACTTGCAATAATATGGCTGCAGAGGATTAGAATAATATCGCTGATGTAAACCTAGCTATGTAACGACTCTAACCGCATAGCTCTTCGCTATAATTTCATTGTAATAGCGATTTCGTGTGGCGAACGGTGCTGGCTGAGGAAGTCGTTCTTCGTACCGGTATACGAAGGTCGTTTAGAAACGATCGACGAACGATTAGTATCGAAGAAGAAGGGACGAGCGCGCATCTGGCGCACCTGACGGTCAGTCGTACCTTCTTGTCTTATTCTTTCTTTTCTGTCTTTGTCTTGCTCTTAGCTCCCCAACCCTTCGACACAATATGTATCAGTTGATAGACATTGGGCCTTGTAACGTTCATTTCTTAAAGATCGTTATTGAAATTTTACTGCTTCTTAATTAGGAATTAATGACTAGTTGCAACCCCTGTCGTTAAGAAATTAGCGAGACGGATCTCGTTACTTGATAATTGAGTATGCCTTTAATTTTTTTTCAATATTATTTCTATTTCTTCACAATCTGATATTATCTCTTATAGGCAGAAAATATTTCAATAATGTAATAATGAATAAAACAGTGTTTGGAAAAGTTACGAGTACCAGATGCTTATTATGAAACATGTAATTGCAGGGACATATTCATTTTGGAAACATATTTATTTAATAGTAATTGACTATATCGTTCTACTATTTTTTAATTGCCATAATTTTAATACAATTTGGAATAATTGTTTTGTTGTGCAATGTTTTGATACACATAAAAATTTTAAACATATAAATATCAGCAATTTAACAGATTCTTTTAGAACTGGGTTATAAATATACTTTGTAAGGAACAAAAACAAGAGATTTTTTTTCGTATGTACAAGAAAGACACATCTGTTCACAGTTAATGCTATTCTTCAGTTTGCACGCGGCCACTTTCGATTATGTAAAAAAGTCGTGAAAGTACGCGGGAGAAGCGTACAGCGTCGTAACGTACAGGCGGATTTTTGTGAATAATCGCGATAAAATCTCCTCCCCGCACGAACATTTCGTCGAATCTTACCGGTCGATCTGCGGCTTACTTACGAAACGAGCGTAGTGCGCTAGTGCGTAGCGGGCATTACGAATTCGTGCGTAGGCAATAAGAAGTACCTGTGGTGGCAATAAAGGAAGACGCGCCGGAGTGGGTTGCCTTGTTCACTTATGCGAGCGGCGCCGCTCGAGTGACTTCTCGAACGGAATTTCACCGACATCTGCGTGTCCTCCGTGGCTTCCCTTCGGTTTCCTCACCTGATCGCCCCGCTTTACACTCGTGTCGACCTGCACGCACGCACATATGCATGTACTGCGGAATACGTTTTGCGGAACGTCGAACTCGCGACTCGAAATGTAAAGGTGCTGCGTCAAGGGTGAACAAGCACGACATACGGAGAGTCAAACTCGCATATATTGACGTGACCACGTTACACTTTCTTGCTGATTCAGTAACCGACATCCATCGGTCCTTTTATCGACGTTACATCAGTGACATATATAAATAAGACGTTTATAAATAAGACGGGATACACTGATATAGAGCTTTCGCAAATAATGGTTCAGAGAATTGGTGATAAACGTAATGAGAAAAACGCTGAAGATTTCGCCAATTAATATCTTCACTTCGTTTTATTATTTAATGGAAAGAGTAATAAACGTGTAAATTCTTTATGTCTTTATAGATCGAAGTTATGCCATCGAATTGTTAATCTGATTATGAATATAAATTTGCTAGTTAAATGCTAACATATCTTATTAAAATCGGTCTTATTCATAATATTTCTTCGCATTGAAATTTTTTCTCACATCGCGATATTATCAAGCAACGTACGCACGGCATACAAACGATGAAGAATGGACCTACTGTAAATTTTTAAAATAAACTTCCTCAGTGTGAGAAGCACACACGATCGACAAGCTTGCGTGCACAGAAAACCGTTTGCCGTCTTCGAGTATGTAGGAAACCGGAAGTTTTTCTTGGCGATAGCGCGAGAGGGAATGTGGAAAGGGAAACGTGTTCCGTCGGTCGCCGATATTCGGAATACAGGTGTAAGCTACCTGATGGTCGTACCATCTACAAGGTGGCCCCCGTTAAGGGAAAGCTGCAGGCGCGATAAAGAGTTCAAATTGAAAGTTAATTTTCTGCAACCCAACCTCTCCCTACCATGACTCTTTTCCTTCTCACTTTCTCTCATTCTCTCTCAGATATTTAGCCGATAATGGTTGTGAATCTCCACCTACCTATCTACCTGCTGCTGTTGCTGCCACTCGTCGTCTCGGCGCATGAGTCGCACAAGCCGAACCATCGATAATTAATATCTTCAGCTCGTTTCGGCCGGTGCGTTCTAATTGACGATCGCAATTAGTTCCGGACTATATAACAGCTCCAATCGGTTCGACGGAGTGGAGTGCCCAAACAATTCAATGAGTTCACGCTTCCATAGAATAAGCCAATGGATAAGCGTGTGCTCAATCTTCCCTATTGTTCAGATTATAGGATTACAATAGAAATAGTATTTAAAACAAAGATATTAACAAATGGTACATATAAGTTTACATAGAGCAAATAAGAATTAATTACAAAGTATTTATTGGATTACATATTGAATATTACAATTAAAAGTTTGTCTCTGACAAGGTTATTATTGATTAAAATCTTTTTATTTAATATATATAATATTAAAATTGATTTTTTTAACGCTTTCCTAACTAACGATCCTTAAACATGATATCATTCTATTGTTTAATCAATTTACCGATCCGCATATGTGTAACAGTTGCGAAATGTTGATACGCTCGGCACGCGCAACCCTTCATTGCGGTCAAGGGATGGCGGAGCTCATGGTCAGGTTCCTCGAGTTCTTCCTGCCTCTCGGAAACGTTCGTATCTCGGGGGCCCGTACAATTCGTTCTCCCGGTTTTCCGCAGGGACTATTAACCCCCCCAGTAACGTGTGAAAACGGTTGTAAATTTCAGCGGCACAGTAATGGGTGGCAGGACTTTAAGGATGTATAATATGAACAAGGGGCACTTCTTCAACCCGTTCTGCCCTCCTTCCCGCCCAACCGTCGGGTTCTACTCGCGACTCCGACACCCTCGCGCGTAAGAATGTGTAGTAATATACTCCGCGCGTTTGAACCCCATCCACGGACGGCGAAAGGGGTAAGTAAGCCTGGTGCTCCTACGGCCGCATAAACATAAATTATCAGCTGGTAATTACGAGATACAGCTAACCTCTTCCTCCTACCATCATCTAACGACACCATCAGCAGCGCGTGGTATCGCCACCGTCGTCGTTGCCGTCCTTGCTTTCCTTTTCTTCAGAGAGGAACACCGCCTTGGGCGGTGGGAAAAGTCTCAAGCAGGAGAGATGCAACAGCTCCCTTTCATCCTTAAGCGGACGAAACAAAATTGCGTGGACCGCCTAATTGTTATATACATTCCATTAGGTTAATTGCTGAATTAAGACTTCTGCTCTGCGGGTTCTCGTGCGATGTGTATGAATTATGATCGAGAAGATAATGGGCGTTATAAAGAATAACGATTTAACTGTTCTAATGACTCCATTAGTTGCGATAATATATATATATGATGTCTCACATTCGGAATGAAAAAATACAAAGAATTCACACGGTATACACATATAATATATAATAATAATAATAATGAGCACTTGGTCACTTCACTTATTCATTACTCGTATTCTTATTATGTCATTGACGATAATAACAAGGATATCGAATATTATATCGCGAATTGTGTATAAGTTGATAATCACGATCCTCCTGTGGACGTTGCTTCATTCAAATAAGCTCCGATCAGGACGCGTATGGCGACTCTTTGTCGTCCTTTTATCGGTTTGTAGGATTCCTTCTCATCTCCTGCGCTGCACGTGATTGCCCTGCGTCTTGTGGGAGGGCAGACTCACAAAACATAATGCGGCGCGCGTAAGTCGAAGAATCCGCGCCGGTATGGGTGGCAGACGCGTGTGTCAGGCATCCTCTGGTCCTCCGGGCCTTGCACGTAGCATCGGCGTATGCGTGTGAGTAATTAAAGAGAGCGACTGTCACATCCGGCGACCCACGCGAGCAGGGTGCGGCCCCGGTGTTTGCCCTCCCTGTTCCTCTGTAAGTCGCTGTGCTCTTTCTTCTTTGTCTGTCCCCCGTTGGGCAGCCCTGTGCCACGTCACTCTGTCACGTCTTTCCCCTGTCCCTCGTCCTACGCTCCGAAGCAGTCTCATTTTCAAATCCTCCCGGAGTCAGCTCGCCGGATTGCGCAGTCGAATTTGCTGCGGCGCCTCTTCGGCGAGTAGCAAGATTAACTAGCAAGTCGAAACAATATAGCAGAGCCATCAACCTAATCATTATGCGATTTCATGTCGCGCTCGATAATCGTGTCTTCCTCGCGAGTCTTAACGGTAATCGAAAAACTAGCTTTTGTGATCACATTATGTGAATGCAGTTATATAATCGATATATACAGGATAAGAATTGTTGAATTGTTAATAATTAGCTTTATGAAGAAAAAAGATGAGATTTTCTTGCATCATAGTTGGAATTTGCACTTTAATATCGAAACAAGTCGAGAAAATCATGATAATCGCGTTAACCATTATTAATTATAATAAAAAATGAAACTGCGAAACAATGCGTGTCAATGTATGCGTAATTTACCATAATAAATGTCCAATAACGTGAAACAAAAGAATATTAATTCTCAAGTCCGTAGCGATTCATGACTCGCAGGTGAAAGATTGTATTCTTTTCATTTTGATAAAGTTCTTGACTTTCCCATCCGCCTCTTGAAGGCAAGGGGTAAGTACATAAAAGATAAAGCACCACGAAGGTACCGCGGACCTGCAATGTTGCATTCAGCGCGTGCCTCGGCTAATAAATAATTAAAACTTTTGTTTCGAAGGTAGCGGTGATGTATGGCCTCTTCCCGGGTGTCCCAGCCGCTGAATAATCGCACTTTATGAATTAAGGTTATGCTTTATGTTAAAAGATTCGCTCGGCATCTGTTTCTAATTACCCGTTAATGGCTATAGCGCCGGCAGTAAAGCATCCGTTACCATAAGCTCTACCCACCTATTGTACTCCTACCGACTAATATGTTCGCGACAGTAAGAGACAGCCACTTAAAGACACTCACATGGTGTAACATAAAAATATCATAAAAAATTTTTCTTAGTTATTATTTTTTAGATTTACCTATACGTGTGTGCTATAAAATCCAAAATTTAAATCTTCACAAGATTTGTTTGTAATATTATCACATCTGAAAATAGAAATATACTGATTATAAACTTGTAACTGTTAATAAAGTTTTAATTGTAAAATTCAATTAATGCTTAATAATATTAGTAACATAAAAAATGAATAGCATTTCGAGAAGAATATCTCGAAAATTCACTCGCGATTGTGAAAAATCTAAGGAAAAACGGAGCCCTTTGTGTTGACGGGTCAAAGACTGGGAGTGTTGCAACTCTCTTGTTAACTCGCAGCTAAGGAACGGATTTCGCGTAAGGTATGCCAGTGGTTATCTCGCCTCGAACCCCATTCAACAGTAAATCAAGGATTTCTTTTAACGAGCATTAATTGTTTTTGCGATAGTGAAAATTGCCTGGTGGGGCAGTTAAAGCAAACGGCGATTGCGCCCGATATTGCCTGTCGAGTAGCATGTAAATGATTCTTTCATTCCTATCGAGACACGCTTAGTATCTTTCATAAGAGTTTAAAATGTTTTTTTTTTATAATAAACTTCTTTTGAAAAAGAAAACTTCTTGGAAAAAACGTCTTTTGTCAGATATACTCATCTATAATCGTTGTAATAAAATTAGTGCATAGTTGATTAATTTTTTTGTACTTATGAAAAAAAAACGGTTATTATTAAAATTATTTATCATGTATTACCAATTTAAAATATTATGTAAGTTTAAATTGATTTCAGTATTAATTGATTTGTGCTTTAAATAATTGTTTAAAAAATGGTTGCCATATCTCTTTGCGCAGACGCTTCTGACATTTCCCACTCTGCAAATTCACTCTCGCGTTTCGACGAGGATAAACAATCGCAGACGAGAATCTTCCTCGTCGCAGTTAGCTGCCTAGAATTACTTTAATGCCAGGCACAATGTATGCCACCCCGGCTAGGAACATTATCCCAATGAGGGAGAACGGGCGACGCTGGCGGTGCCCGAGAGGGAAGGAAGAAAAGAGGCTTCCAATAGGAAGAGGAACACGTAGGAGAGAAGGAAGGAGGTTCTCGGTAATGGTATACAGCAGGGAACACAACTCTTTGGCCCATAGATCAATGGTTGGCAATTATTGTAAGTTCATTAGAGCCAGCACGTTTCCTCCTTCCCCGTCTGGTTCCCCTAGTCCCCGGTGTTTCTATCCGACGTTCTCCATCTTCCATTCTCATCCACCTCTCGCTATGCTCGGAAGAAGTCACCGCGATCCCCCCACGCCACCCTTCTCCGCCGAAGCGCCTGCCGGTCCGAAAACCCCCTCTCGCGAAGCTGAAATTGCGACATTCCGCGCGAAACGCCGAAACTATTTGACTCTGTAATTTGTGATTGTAGTTTATTGTGCGGATAGACTAACGGACCGGGCGGTGCAACGCTGTTGCTCAGCTTAACTCCCCGGGCGACTCTTCCGTGCAATTCCAACGGCGCCGGGGTTGGAATTCCTTCGGAAGTACAGCCACACGCGCGTAGTACATTATAGATAGCGTGATCCTTGAAGATACCCTCTTGAGCCACGACAGATTGATGACTAGATAAAAAACCTTCGACGACACTCGCTACATTGACGATGCAACGGTTTGGATTAAAATTGTAGCTGATCATGAATTATTTCTGAGTCTGTAGAATGTGCCAATTTGTTTCACGATTTGTATGAAAATGAATTTCGTACATGTTATCATGATTTGTTCTTCAAATTGAAATTTAATCGTTTTGTTAGAAAAAGCTATTAGCGATCTATTTATCTATAAGTAGTAATGCCTCTAACATATTATGAAAATAGGTTTATTATAGTTTTTTTTTATCCTTTCGTAAAGTTTTTAATATAGCAGATTAGCACGTATATATACGTCTAATGTATCAACGTATTCGCGAGACATTCGAAATCCGAATGGGCTATTCGCGATAATGGCGATGCTCCGAAAGATGCAATAGGGCAATTACCGTCCTCCCTGCCAGTCGCGCTGTGTGACGACACGATGAAAATTGTCATTACGCGAACTGGCGCGACAATTATCGCGGCGTTCACGATTGCAATTTGCCACCGTCTGGGAACGGTCTGGGATTACTCAACGAATCATCTTGTAACTTTTAACTACCAGCCAGAGCGCGGAGGGGTTTCGCCGGTTAAATTCCGCGCACTTCAGGAATTCGGAGGAAAGGAAACGCAACGCGAAATCTCGCATACATATATCGACTGGATAATTTTTTATACTTGATTATTACTTTGCAATTTTTCGAAAGCTGAATGCTCATAAGAGAGTGGTCGTGCTTTATATTGTTTGTAAAGTAATAAGTATATCATTCTGTTGACGTGTCTAAATTTCTTCGCAATAATTTGTGAGGGCAATGATAACGAATCGTTCGTATAACAACGGAATCCGTTGTCACACTGAGCATCTCGCAATTTGCGAGGCATAATAACTTACTTTATTTATGAGCAAGATTGTGCGGGGGCAGATATGAATATGTAACGCATTTTGCTGATTGAAATTTTTCCAAGATTATTTTCCACGAACCCCTCGGCGTGTTTTTACCATCCCCCCTTTACCAGACCCCTCCTCCTTTTGCCATTGTTTTTTCCTGCTTGCGCATTGTCTACATCACATTCTTCGGGAACACCCTCTCTCGACGTAGAGTCGAGTTTCGCTCCTAAAGCGCATTGATCCAGTAATTTACCGTGTTACGGCACTCGCGACATCGTTATGAAGATTACAGCCGCGAAAAAGTGTTGTCGGAATTATGAGCGTGCCGAGAAGTGGGTATAATGCACGCGTTTGTAGAGTCGGTGCTCTTTTGTAATAGAAATTACCCGTATAACCCGTACTTGGAAGAAATGAAATAGCGATGTGCCAACTAGATCACCAGGTTTCGTGATTTATACAGCGCCCCTCCTTTGTGAAACGCATTTGTGAATCTTAAACTTCTTATTGACAAAACATAATTTTTATGCTTTTATTAGCGAAAGGAATTCTTATATGTAGGTACTGATTTTTAGAATCTCGCTTTTCGATTAATTTTGAATATAAATTTTATTACCTTTTGATAAAAATTCTTTAATTTTTTATTAAAATATACAAAATTAAATGCATTAGAAAATAATAAAGAGTGACATTCAATTAAAATTATGCTACGAAAAATTTATTTTGCTGGGCACCAGTTTACGTTTCTTGTATTCCTTTCCGATTATCAGAAGAACAATAATTTCTGGGAGCTAAGACGCGAGATAAGAGACGAGACGAAAGAATACTATTAGATCTTTATTGCTGATTCACGTCGGTACTTCTCACTCGGCATTTAAAGTGGAGAAACAGGGTGTGATTTTAAAAAGGAGCTTTACCACGTCGCATCGCTTGGTAGGAAAAACAAACCACGCAGGTAACAAGCACTCGAGAATAGGGTAAGACGAGGTGTGACGACGCGGGGGCGAGCCCTGGCAGGATAACAATTCTTTTCCACGACGGTGGAGGACCGCGACCGGGAAATTAGCATCGATAAATTTTCCAGCGCGTCGTTCCACGTTGTCGACTACGACGACGACGATGGCGGCAGCAACGATGGCGATGGCGATGGCGATGACGGTAGCGACGACGCCGGCATGGATATAGCGCCACGAAAATGACATGATGATGTATAGGCGACTGTTTTAAGAATTATTTATTATTTATTGCCGCGGAACCTGCTTCAACATAGTCTGAACGCAACATACCTTCTGGCATACGATGACATAGGATAATAATTCGGTAGATTTTTATGATACTTAGATCAGATCTGTTTTCATGAATAAAATGTTTCCTCTTCCTCTCTCTATTGTCCCGCAAAGGAAATAGAAAAAGAAAAGAATGGACAAGAAAGAATGGACACTACTATTAGCTGCATAAGAATCCATTACATTCATTCATTGTAGTCAATTATTTATAATTACAGATGCAGAAATAAGAGGATCTAAATTTAAATACTTTTATATCTCTATTTTATAAACGTTAATTACATGTATCATAATTTTTTGTTTAAAACTTTTTTTAATCAATAATAATATTCTGAATTTTTTTAGTTTGCAAAACATCAACGTTTCTTATGAAAATCAACCGCTAAGCTACAGCATAGCGTTTCTATTTTCTCGCGAGCTATTTTCTGCATTACATAAGATAGTATTCCGCATTACGAATCTTTTCCAAAATGCCAGCTCCACGTAGACCGGCGATGTCGCGAGGAACGTCACGTTCTTGATCTCCAATTATGTGCAAGCGTTGTGCGATCGCGCGGGCTGAGAATCGTGGGTTTCCATTATCGCGCGGCCAGAAATTAAAACGCAATCACGTTGGCTTGCAGAACTCCGCCACTGCGTGTTTCGCGCGGCACCGAAAGTCTGTCGAAAGGCGAAACACCTAAGACAGATGTTTCGCCGAGTGCAAATGTTGCTAAATTCGGGCCGGTTGCAATTAGGGAGCGCTCGCGCGCGCGCTTTATTTCGCGCTTAATGAACCCGCGCAACGCGCGATGATAGGCGCACGTGATCGTTTAATTGTTGACAAGCAGAAATGCAAAGAATGTATTTGTGTACTGTTGCTTTATTTGATAGTGTCAGTTACGTTGCACTGTTCTAATAAGAGTTTATGATAGTTTTCGTAATTGGATTGTGAAGTTAAATGAATGAAGTTAAATGTACAATAGCTATGTGTAAGAGAAATGTACTTAAAACACGTGTTAAGAGATAAAGTAAATATTTCCAAAATATTTTTATTGATAATTATATAGCTATATAATCTATATAAAAATGAGAAAAATTTATTTTGAAAATGAACGAAACAGCATATTTTAGTTTTATCAACCAAAAATCTGATCATTATGATTGATTATCTCTACTAGAATTCTATTAGATTTAATCAGAAAATTCTAATTTTTGTTTTTGATTGACAACAATAATAATTTTATAAAAGAAAGACTACAATTATACATTTTTATTTCCAATTTCATTCCGGTATCATGCGAAGAATGAAACGTATATCATTCCTAAAAGAAAGTAGAACTAATTGGAAGAGAGGAGGGTGATGTCCTCTTGAAAGTCACGGACTTCGTAGCAAACAAGACACGTGCTACGATAGAGCGGCAAGACGAAGATGTATGAACGAGAGAAAAACAATGAACCAAAAAAAGAAGA
This sequence comes from Atta cephalotes, assembly GCF_000143395.1. Lineage (NCBI taxonomy): Eukaryota > Metazoa > Arthropoda > Insecta > Hymenoptera > Formicidae > Atta > Atta cephalotes. The sequence goes on from NW_012130077.1 coordinate 116,600, forward strand.
AGCGGAAATGGGGCTCTTCTAGCAGTATCTGGAATTCTAGCTAAGTGTACGAGTTGAGAGTGTGTACTATGCCGGAGACTCGCGAAAGATTGTTAGTGTACTTCAAAGATAAAAGAAAACTATTATTTTTTTATAATGAAACGTAAACGAGATATTCGAGCGTGCTGCTATGCCTTCTGATCAAAGTCACACTCTCGAACTGTTTATGGAATTTAAAAAAGGACGAAATCCACATTACACCGTAATTACGTAAAAATCGTTATTATTTCCATGAATACAATATGTTTCAGAAAAGTTGGACACGGTTGAATTATACAAGGAGAATAGAATAATTAATTAATGTAATTATATTGTTACACACTGTAAATGAGAAAATTTTTTATTTTACATGTATTACTTTTACGTATTGTATTTTTTGAAATATATGCTCTATCGAAAGCTAAAATTCGATCTCGCCGCTTTGTGATCAAACGCCGAGCTTTATGCAGGTATCCGTAACGGACGCAGCAATTTGAAACGATTTATTGCGAAGAGTAACTTCGCATTATGGATCGCTTAATGCGGATAGACTTAACAATACACAAAAGCGGGGGTTATATCGGGTGAACCTCGCCGAGGGTGGGAGTTAATAGGACCTCATTGTTACAGGGAGGAAATTCGATAATCGCTCGGCATACACGCGCACGCACACTAACCGGTGCACCTTTCTCCTTCTCTCTCTCTCTCTCTCACACTCTCTTTCTCTTCTCTATTCCTTTCTCCTTCTCTTTTCCTCCCCTTGCTCTTTCTCCTTATCAAGCATTTACTTTCTCTCTCCCGTTCCCCGGTTTCTCCCCGTCACTGCCTTAGAGAGAACTTTGACTAAACGCCTCCATGCTTCCTTAACCTCCCCATTAATCAATATTAAATCGTCCAAAACGTTCCTTTGTTTATTGACTGACAGCTAATAGGTTTTCACCGCCTTGACTTCGATGAATTCATCGGCAACGACGTTGGCAAAAACGACGACGAGGAAACTACCGTACGCCTCCTCGTACCTCCTCATATTCTGCGCGACGATTAAGCTTTAACTCTCCTCTCAAAGATCCTTCATTGTATAAACGATGTAAACTGCTTTGCAAATCAGCCCTGTCCGCCCGTCGTCACTGTTATACCTGCGAGAACGTTCACGGAGAAAATTGCTTCGCGCACGGCGCGGCTTTGTCCGCACCGATCGAAAGTCGGTGGTCTTGTTAACGATAATAAATCTAATTGTTGCGCAAAGAATGAAGCCACATAAATCCATTAGTCGTGATTGTGAGCTTCAGACAAATGCGAATGCCCGCACGGATGATGTCTAGGACCATGTGGACGCTTCGGTCTCTGCAAATTATTAATCGGCACAGAGATTGGAAATGTTAGAGCTCTGTTAGCTCTGTTACAGCTCCTCAACAACCAAAATTTGAGTAAAATTATTCAACGTGAATGTACTCGGACCAGATACGCTTTAATAAATATTTAATCTTTCAATTACAAGAGTTAATGGAGGAAAGGCTGATGAAGTTATGAAATATCGGTATAAATTTATGTTTGCTCATAATTGCGTGTGAATCATCTATTTCAGATTCGTATTGGTTCAGTATTTGATTTGCGTCAGATTCGTATTAGATTCGACGCGAAATATTTAAATCTTGATTTACAACAGCGGATAACAATGAGCGTTGCGGATATCGGAACTACTATGCATGTCTCGCGCCCTCGATAAAGAACAAATAATCATTGCAAACCTCGGTCTCCGCAAGGACTGTTCAGTGGCGTGCAATCTTCTCAGTTGGTATTATTTCTTAGTCCAATTAGTTTAATTGCATACTCGCGCAGCTGTTGCAACGGTAGACTTTGTAACTGTTGCTAACGGACAAAGAGGTTGTATTGCAGAATGGAAGATAATGACGGAAATTAAAGGAAAGATATCGCAGTTAGGTGCAAATCGCGAGAGAATCATCGTATTGTGTAATCTATATCCCAAGTTGTCCAAACTCGTCTTAGAAGAACAAGGACTTACTTAATCTTTTTCAATTACTTGAATCTTCTCTTGATAGAAAATGCCAGTTTTATCTGCATTATATCTTTAATACGAAATAATTTTTGTAACTTTTATTCACATTTATTCCATACGTAAAAAGTTACCGTTATATTACATATATATTACATATGTCTCGAGTGTGATGTAACTACATTACAAAAGTGAATAAGTCATTACCTAAAAAGAGATCTTTCAAGATATGTATTTGAATATCGGACAACTTCACATGATTTTGGCTCTGTTGCGAACATCGGAGTACCGCGCTCATTTGTCGGTGATGTTTGCAACTCCCATGATATTGAAGAGTCTCATTAGTGCTGTTTGTTATTGTTTGTGCGCTACTCACTGTGAAAAAGAGTGTGATACGAGAGAGTGCCCGAGGTGTTACGATGATCCCGTTGATTCTCACACCTCTTTTACCGTTGTTGGGAGTCATACTAATCCCTCCCTCTCTGTCCCCAAGCTTGAGCTACTTGCTCCCATTTTTGGTTTCCTTTAAGTATCTTCACAATATGCGAAAGCTTGTTAAATACAAGCATACTTGGAATGATATATGAGGACATGCTGCGTTCCGTGCTCATTGGATGCGACGCCAAAAAGGTCACAATATTTCCGGCACATTCGACTGCATGTTTTATTATGCACCCTGGAATTCTGTTAAAAACAAAGCGGTAAATGTTCTTTTCGCATAGATTTGGTATAAAAAATAATTTTCGTATTGAATTGTTTTTTATTTTGAAAAATATATTGCTTCGTATGATTTATTTTATATTTAACAGTATGATGAACTGAATTATTCATTGTACCATTAGATATAAAAAAAGCAATGGTAACCCAATTCTCTTGAATTAACATTTTGTTATTTTTAATTTTTATGCATTAAAATTGTAATGGTTAAATTGCTTAGTTTTAAATTAAACGACGTCCATATTAACATATATATTTAATAAATAATAAATTATATTTAAATCAAATTTAATATTTTTCTTGAGTTAAATTATTTAATTCTATTGTTTTAGTAAATTAACGACATGTTGAATAGAAACATTGATGACTATAGAAATTATTAAAAATAACTAACTCCTATTGTGATATAATTATATAATTTTTGATATTTATCTATCTTTATATTTCTATTTTTAAGCAGTTATGCATTTTTTCATGTTCTTAAAAATCTTTAAACATATCGACAAAACATATGTAACATAAATCAGCATTTTATTCCAAGAGATGTCGAACGTTTGAAAATTCTACGGCATTTACATCGAAAATGGCGAAGGCACGGCTGGTTGTTTGCTTCGGCCTTAGCCGGAGCAGACAATTACTGCACTCTTTTCCTATTCCCTCTTTCCATCTTTGCCATCAGCGTTCAGCACGCGGCGGCGCGTGCTCCCGCAGTTATCTTGAGATTTGCTGCTCATTAGTTGGCGACCCGTAGATGCAAAGCTTCATGCTGGCTAACAGAACCAAATGCTAGTCTGTAAACAAAGAATTTGTTGTTCTTCCCTTCTTTCTTTCCTTCTTCTCTTTCCATCGAGAAAAACAATTCTCAGTTGTCCTTAGCAATGCAAACACCATAAGGGACGAAACGAAGGCTGAAGAAGAACGAATCACGAGGATCTCTGCATTTAGTAGAGGGCAATGATTCCACCTGGTGAGATAATTACATGCGAGTAAAAAGCCTATTATTAGGCCGAAAGGTGATAGTTGTAATTTTATCTTTCTTACCTGCGTTGCCTATGTTCATGCATGTCAAATCGTTCCGCTAATTCTAAGGGAATAGGTAATTACTGTCACGTCATTATACAGCTTTATTCAGATGTATGTCCTCGAGTCTTTCGGGAATTAAGATATTTGTGAAATTGTTTCAACGTTTATTCATGATGTATTTCATACATAATACTGTCACTTTTATTTTAAAAATATTCCTACTTGGAAAAAAGATACGCTGCATAAATATTTAATACGTAAGAAGGATAATCTATAATGTAAATTTATCTTATCGAAAGACATAGATGACACGAGATATATCACGCGATAGGGGAGAGATTCGCGAGACATCGAGATTGGATAAGGACACGCCATGTTTGTTAACGACAGACAGGCACCTTCTTCAAGCCAGCGCAAACGTGTACAGATCTAAGCTGATTCCTCCCTCTTAAAGTTTCCCGGTTTCATCCCCCGTGTTGCACGGCCTCGTCTCTCGCTCCATCGAGCTTTCAGGATTCATGTGTCGGGTCTGCATGAACAAGAGAATAAATGAAAGAGACAGAGAGAGAGAGAGGATAGAAATGAGTGGAGGCGGGATGAGGTCGATGGATGTGAGGGCGGGTGAGGCGCGCGGAGGAATATGAAACAATCGCTTCATTGGAAAGTCAAGAATCTCTTGAGCCCGTCGGCGTTTGACTTGCCATTAGGAGCGTCAGTTTTAATTGTGCCTGCACTCTCGTCCTCATCGTTGACGTCGTCGTCGTTGTCGTCGTCGTCGTCATCGTCGTCGTCGTCGTCGTCGTCGTCGTCGTCGTCGTCGTCGTCTATCTCTTGCAGTCTACAGCCGAGTCTCAGGTGAAGTGTATCGCCTACTACCCTGCGCGTATATGTCCCGTCGTGTCTACCCACCTACTCTTGTGCCCTTTAGCGATGTCTCATTAGTTGCAGCACTGCAACGGATGAGTACATCCTACTGCCGCCCAACTACGCCCGAATCACCCTACCCAACTTGTTCCACCTTTTCCTCTTTACTCCTTCTCCCCGCAACCTATCAAGAAGACCCATTTCCACCTTTTCCATCCTATCACTCGACAAACGCCTTCTTACCCGCGGCCACTTACTTTACACCATCACTTGAAGCGACAGGTGAGACCGAGAAGTTTAGACGGATATATGATATATCGTTCGATTTTGGAATTCATCATTCATATTAGCTTTAGTAATTATTAATACACTTTCAATGTTTATCTTGATATATTTTAGTAAGTATATATTTTAGTAATTGACACATGCATACTTTGATATTTTAATTTATTTTAATATTGCTATTTTGAAATAATTCTCTTCCAATTTCTCTAAGATACTCTAGATTCTCTTTTATATTGCATTATTAGTGTATTATGTTACATTATGATAGATTCCGCGGCTTATTCTAATTGTCTCTTTTTATAAGGTACATGCAATTCCGACAATAGATAATTTCTTAAGCAATTTTAGTTTCTTCGCGGTGAGAGAATAAGATGAGAATTCTCACGGACGTTTACTTAGCCGTTACTCGATACCTGAAACAAGCGGGGACGTTGAACAACAACTTTGATACGCGCGGAGACGGAAGAAGACTAAGAAGGCAACGGCGGATACGCGAATGTTAGATAGTAGCTCCAGGCCTGATTATTTTCCGCTAGCACGTTCATTCAGGTAGAGAGCATAGCGTGGTGAGGGGGGGTTCAATTGGAAACAGCAATCACTGCTCGCCTGTATTTTGTTCTCTTCTCGGGTGCAGCGAAGTCCAATAATAAGCTTTCTCCTATATTGCCTCTTCAGCCAGCAACCTCCGTCTTTTGCCCTCCGCAGCCAGCAACGGCACCATCCTTTTCCCCCTCTCTTCCTTTCTCTCCACCGCCTGGCCCCCGTGCATTGCGCTCTTCCTTCGAGTTTCGAGCGTTTCGTCTCTCGTACGTTCCCCGAACGATCTCGGTTTCTGAGTTCGAGTCGTTTGCTGAGATACATCCCGACCTTGTCTCTCCCAGCCGCCCATTTCTGCCGCTGTGCAATGCTCTGTCGCTCTCGAAACAATGGAATTTCTTCGTTCACTAGCTGACACGACCTGGAAAGGAATGTCGTAACATACGAAACGATACTTTGACAAGCATAAAAAATTTAACTTGAACGAATTAGAAATGTTTTGCGCAGCATTAAAGAATGTAGCTGGTATATCTAAAGAATTTAAGCAATTAAATCGTCGTTTATAAGATTTTACAAAACAGATGAAGATATGCAAGTATAATAAATTAATAATTTTCAAAATCCATAGAGAAGTTCTCTTATGGAATGTGAAAAAAATGTTCCATCAGAGAAAATAAGATTGAGGCTCAACTCATGGCGTTAGGAAGAAAAGAAATGTCCGATTTACGAGTATCGCTCACACTATTTATCCTTGCAAAAGGTTAACAAAAACAGCCACGCTGCTCATCGTTCATGTCTCCTAAAATATTATCGTTATTTCGGAGAATAGTGGTCAGAACGACGGCGGTGGCAGCGAAGGGCTGGGATGAAATGACAGAGGAAAGGGGGAAATGACAGAGGTGGAAAGGAGAAAAGAGAGAAAGAGGTGAAAATGCGCGGCACGTGAGCGCGCGCGGCGACGTTATATCAAAAGACCAATTACAATAAATTCCGAGGACGCCGTTTACCGCGCCGGAACACGAAAGGGCATTAATCCGCGAGGATTGTCAGCGGATACGGCGATAATGAAACGAATCGGTCTTTTATCGGTCCCCGAGGTACAACTGCCTAAAGTTCAATCGTCAATGACAGCCACGAAAATATCACTGTAGTCGATGCAAAGTGTTCACTGCGGTCTCGTGCGTTATTGCTTCCTGACATTTCAAAGCTGAAGGGATCCAAAGAACTGTTTATTACATTTTTATTCAATCGGATAAAAATCAGTCAAAATGTTCTTGGAATACGCATTGGTAATAAATTCATATACACATCAAATTATAATTTCAATCAGTTTTAATTACTCATAATAGATCGCCAGACTGCTTCCACTTAATACGTTAATTTAACTTAAAATAAAACAACGGTGTTAAACAATTAACTTCAAGAAATGTATTAATCTGACTTAAATGTAGTTTATTGTTTATTAAGTGCATACGTTAATATAAATGTTAATTATTTATTTCGGCTGAACTAAGCAATTCAATCATAAAAATGAATTGATTTTGACACATAGAAATTAAAAATAACAAAATGTTATTTAACTTTAAGAATTGGGTTGCCATTACTTCTTTGATATCTAATAAAAATGCAAATTTTTTTTTATTTTTTTTTATTTTGTATTCTTATTCAATTATTATTTGAAAGAAATAAGAGAAAAATAAACTTATATAACAATTCTACATGTAGGACATGAGTGTGTAATTATATAAAAGAAATTATGTAATTACGTAAAGAAAATAATCCATTGATAGAAAGATATTTATAATGATGAGAATTAATAATAAAAATGACTACGTTAACAAACGTCTGTTTAATTTATTCAGCACAAAGAAGCAGCAAACCAAACAGAGATAAGGGTTGAATAGAAAATCCAGGTTGCACCCGGTCCACCTTTAACCGTAAACGGAGTGACGCACGAATTCCACGGATTAGATCATGGCAGTCGGTCGTCTCCCGAAATTAAGTTTACCCTGGCGGCAATTACACGAGCGCTAACGCCAACCCTTTCCCTCGGTAACCGGCACATAAATATATCGATTCAATTCCGTTTCGGTGGCGAGTACCTACCGTCCCACCTCTAGCGCTCTCTTCTCCCCGCCGACGTGACCTTCTATAAAAATTTATCGACTGGCAAATTGTTTCGCGCTCGGCGATCCAATGCATGGCCGCAATTCCACGTGTGTGGACAACGGGGTGACCGGCGTGCGTGTTTGTGTTCGGCATTGCGAGAGCGATCCACAGGCATGAATGCGCTTGCCATTGAACAAGGAGCACGCGAAAAGAGAATGAGAAAGAGAGAGAGAGGGGCGGGGGGGGGGGAGGGAGGCATGAGAGAAGGATGTGGAGGAGAGAACTGACTGGAGTGACCATCGCTACTTTAAGCTTGTAGTCTGCACGACGTTAATTAACAAAAAGTCATTAAACTTTCTACGACGAGCGGAACGAAAGAGCGGGTCCATACTGTTCCAAGGATCGATGTACCCCGTTTATACTCTAAGTGTATATTTTTTCTCTAAGTGGACACTTACATTCAACTTGTAATACGATTTGGCCTTCGTTAACTGAGATCGGGACTCTGAATGGATAGCTAAAATTTTGTCAGGCGCGAAGATAGACAGGTAGAGAAAGAGAACACATGTTTGAATAAACGAAGAATATAACGATTAAAGTAAGGGAAAGAATAAGAATGATCGAGCGATTAAATTCTCTGTAATTAAACGGCAGGGACAAAGAAACATTTCGCTGATGAAAGCTCTAAATTTCAAGCCTATTCAAAAAACGTATTCACGCGCATTTGTGACCCAAGAGAGTTAAAGTGTGCCATATTCAGATGTAGAGAATACTCTTAAAATGTTATGACATGGAACTCATGATTTCATGGAACATTTAATCATTGTATTAGTAAATAATTCTCGAATATCGGACAACATTTAGTAGCTCTCATTCGTTTCTCTCATTCGTCAATTGCTTGGTTGGTAAAAACGAATAAAGTACTAGTACACTAGTATTTCTCGAAAATATGATTTTCGATATTCTGATTTTTAGTTTAAAGTTCTATTGTTCTATTGTTAATTAAGAAATGAATGTGTCAAAAAGTACCAATTATTCTGCAGAGAGAGAATAAGAATTTCATTTTTTGGAAGGAAAGATAAAATAATTTTATTGAACGTCTGAGCGCAATTAAAATCCACTAAGTATACTCTCATAAAAAGCCGTTCGAGTCAAATATGTAGTTACACCGCACTGTGAAGAACACACATTTCTTTCTCTTTTCATTTCTATACTCTCATTGGTAATAACGCTGATGAGTTAGAAGAAAAATCGTGAGGAGAGTTGTATAGAAAGGATCATTTAGGTCGCGGTAGCGTGAACGGAGGGGTATGTACCAATTATATGGACAACTATTGTGCGGCTCTCATTAAACGACGCAAACAAATTCGATTACTTCTGGTTTGAAATTTTGCTGCTCGGTAAATGACAGCATCACCGCCACCACCATCGATGCTCGAAACGCTGCCGCTGCCGCCCTTCTACGAAAAGGGTGGAAATATCCGCCCGAGAACCATTTTCCTCGTTTCAAACCTACTGCACCCTCCTGGCCCGCGGAGAATTTATTTTACGACTAAACAGAAAATTAGTGAGCGTTTGGGTTTGCGGTGTTTAGGTCTTTTAGCGCCGCGCTTCATGGCTTGGTGCCGGGAAATGGAAAAGCGTGCATGGCGGAAGTGTTTTCCGTGTGTCGGAAATAATTGACTCTTGTCTAGAGTAACGTTCCGTTACACATCGGATTCGTGTATCAAGCTTATTGCATTCTTATTTATTCTTTATTATTTTCGTTGAAATATACTTTTAATTATTGATAAACTTTTAATTATGATAAAAAATTTGATCTGCAATTTTTTGCATCTGAATATAAGTTTTGAGATATTTTTTTATATATAATAAGTCTCCAATCAAAAAAGTAACTACGAATGCTTCAACGAATTTTTTAATACGAAAGTTGATGCCCAATTCGTCGTGTCGTGAAATGATTTGAGAAGGAAACATTTTAATTTGTAATTGAGTTATAAGGACTCGATTTGTACGGCTGATTTTATTGAGCGAGGGATCAGTGCGGGCAATTTATCTTGATTACCGACAGATCATTAACACCTGGCTAAGTGATTCACTCGTTAAAATGGACAAACATTTACGATATCGTAGGAACAAGAATAAGATCGGTTGACTTTAATTGCACAGCGAATTAATCAAGCTTGCGCCATCATTTTACGAGAAGAATATAAAAAGAAAAATATTTAATTGCCATCTTTGTATGAAAGTCGCTGGTAGATTTGGACTTGCGTATGTGAGAGAAGAGAAGGGGAGGAGATAATTTATTATTTAATTTTCTAGACGAACAGTTTTTATCTCAGTTTATCGCCAAGCTACCGTGACCGAAAAGCTGCTCTTCCGCGTTATTGCTTAGAGTAACCTTTGGCCAGTAATGGTTATGTTTGTCATTATCACTATGGCGTACGAATCGTCTGTCCGAACCAACCGACCTTACCCGATGAACTACAATACTCAAACTCGTTAAGGTCAAAGCAATTTTCCTGCTGTTTACCTATTCGAAACATTTTAATAAAAATTAAACGCAAGTGTACCAATTCTCTATACATGTAATCTATATACAAATTTAATTGTACATAATTAAACATGCTTCGCGGAGAGTCATTGTTTACCCTTTCGAGGAACTATAAATAGAGAGAAAGTAGAAACACATCGATGCAGAATAAGACGTTATAGGGTTGCCCCTACAACGCGACATGTCGCAGCTGTATTTATACAGACGGTTTCCGGCATGACTCTTCGTTTAATTTTTCTTTCCCTGATTCCATGTATTTCAGAATAAAATGAGGAAAATATCATCTCTAATTTGAAAACATACATTAGATTCTATAAATAAAATAATTTCTTATACCCAAATGCTTGACTATAAAAATTAATGCATTATTTCATGATACAAGTATATATTTATTTTATTACTTGCAGTACAGATATTCTACTTATGACTACTTTGCCTTACAGATCTTCGAATTTGCGACAGTATACGTTAAGATAATTAAAAAAGATTAAGAGTAAATTGAACCAAGAGTAAAGTTAATCTACATTGGTAGAAACGGGTATTAATTTACTTTCACATAACTATGTAATTATTTTATGTCTACTAGCATAACTAGTAATATAAATATCTATTACTAAAAGAGAAAGAAAACAGATTTAGAATTATATAATTATGATTCAACTTATGATTAAAGTCTCGAAACGTAAGTAGAGAAATACCAGTATATACCAATAATGTCAAGAGGCAAGAGAATAATCAATCATAAACATCCGAAAGAAATCTTTTTTTATTTACATATAAATTTGTTGTGTACCAAAAATGCCCAGGTGTATCATCTTAGACATTAATAATTCGAAGCATTTACTATTGCGTCTCAGCGCAGTCTCAGTCAAACACTCGCATGTCGGTAAAGTTGTTTTACATAATATCACTATAAATTAAAATGTATTATGCAAGTTAGTCGGTCTCGTCGACAGCTTCTCCGGGACTTCCAGAGACTCAGTTGTGGCCACGCGCGTTTCGCGCGCCCGGGGAAGGGGGTGAGTTTTGCGGTACCACTGTAGCTGCGGGAGAGAGGAGGACGCTGAAAAAGGTAAAGGGAGCTGCTCAGAGTACCAGTGGTGAAACTAAGGGGATGGCAAAGAGAGCACCGTAGTAGCGTGAGGCAAACACCGAAGAGGTTCTTCGAGATGTACCCACCTTGGCCAGTTAACGGCGGAGTTTCCTCATAAACTCTTAGGAAACTTCGCAGACAAATACAGAAATATTTTGTAATGGAAACACGTCCCGCGGAGATTAAATATCGCAATGACGAGCATCACCGAAAGCTCTTCAAGAATCTCAATACTCAGATTAAGAGCGAATTGAATCGATTATTCATTGGAGGAAATAAATTGCGATTGGAGAAAAGTGTTAAATATCTTAAACGTAAAATTGCGTACAATACTCGATAGAAATTTTACAATTTTATGTTATAGCATTTGTCCGAATTGCGATAGCTGTTAAATATCTTCACTTCCCCAAAGAGGAATGTCAGAAAAATAGAAATAAATGACTTGAAAACTCCAGATACATACAAATATATCAACTGTTATACACGATACATTCATTTCAAAGCGCATAGAAATAGTGACAGGTACACGTAAATTCCCTTTAAAACGACGGATTATATCAATGTTCATATATTTTGATCAATTTTAAATTGTCGAATCAGAGTAAAGTTGTAAAAAAGCATTAAAAACTACTATGCAATCATTAATTTTAAACTAACTTGCGTTAAAAAGTAATTTCAAGAGATATTTACAAGTCCCATAATTTAATATTTAAAAAACATGATAAAATGATAAATCAGCGCACTTTCGAGTTGCACAAGTTTATTACAACGTTTCATTGCAACAGATTTTTTTCTTCTAATTATTCCCCAGATTTTTTTCTTCTAATTATTCCCCAGGCGATTACAATTTTCGATACGATAGCCATAGTCGAACTACAGCAATCAACGAGATCGTAACCCTTCCTCCATACCGACCTCTTTGGGGGAGAACCTCAAGAACTTAGCAAGTAGTTAATCCTCCCACTTTACCTTTGCGCAACTCATTGTCACAACCTCGAAGAAATAAACTATGCGAATTGCTACAAAATTCGACAGCAAATTCCGTGACTGATTGAATTAATCTGCGTTATATAAATCGTGCTTATTAAAAAAAAGTTTACCGTTGTGATATCATAGGGAATCGCATTGAGATGAATAACTTCAGATTATTATTTTTTATTCTCTGGATTGAGGTAGATATTTAAATATATATATATATATATATATATATATATATATATATAT
>NW_012130077.1:130953-141783 GCF_000143395.1 Atta cephalotes
GTGTGTGTGTATATATATATATATATATATATATATATATATAAAATATGTTAATGATGATTCACTGACAGAGTGTATTTCTCGCGTGTACGTGCAAACAAGTCTTACGGATGGTATGCCCGTTATATATCGTCTGATACTATGCGCTGCGACGATTTCGGTAAAATGTGTGACGGTCGAAGCGACGACCAAAGCCTCTTTGACTTCTCTCTCGTAACCATAAACTCTTGATTTATGCTGCTCGAGTCGAATGTACGCAGCCGGCGCGTTACCGTTCAAACGCCATCAAACCATGCGTGAGATCGACCTGTCGCGAAAATCGGATTAGTGGTTACCGTTGTAGACTTTTTTACTTTGTACAATATTACGGATATGAATAGGCGAATACCGTCGCGGATGCGCCAAAGAGACCATCGAGAAACCCGGATTGCTTTTCAAGCTTAATCGCATATCTTATCTCATCTTTACGGCTGGTATCCTTGCCAAAGATATCATTGAAAACCATTTTAATAAGTAGACTTATGGTAGCATTCGAAAGTGTTTTATTTTTATAGATCTTTAACAACGCTTATAATGCAGACTCTTTATTCACATTTTATTTAGTTGATTTATTTCACTTTGTATAAATAACGGATTGTCTTGATACATTTTTCTATCATAGCAAATATAATGCTGCCTTTGTACAATAGAATTCTTTTTCATATTATATTGTATAATGTTATTTTCGAGATAAAGAATAAGTAAATGAAAAAAAAGCATATAATTCTATACGACCTCTGTTGAGTTATTATAATCGTTGGGCGCTTTCTCGTTAGGCAAAACTTTACAATCCACTCAAATTAAGAATTGATTAATTAAGAGTAATTAACTTAATGAATAACTCTTTCGTCATTCGTAGCGCATTACTACTATTAACGTTTTGTCTAACATGAAATACGTGCATGCAGTTCTGATATTAATATTTGCCAAGTGCAATGAGTAAACGCGACCTTGTAATCGCTAGAGTTGTCTAAGGTAATTAATGCCAATTTCATTCACATTTGGTTGACATATTATGTCGGACTGACATGTAATAACAGAAGCAGAAGAGTCGTCAAATATCTGAAAGATATCTGAAAGTAGTTGTTCATTAAAAATTCAATTTAAAGATCGCATATGAACAGTATCATAGAAATTCAACTTTAGACAAAAGCCAACACCTTATTTTCAATATATATTGACTAGAACAAACTATTAGCATACATGTAATGGTAGTGCAATGATAACTTGATCTACTGAAGAATTACATTCTGACTCATCGTTAATGAATGACATAACTGCGTTTATAGCTGTTATATGCAAATTTTATCTCGCTTAAAGAGTGACAATTTCAATATCGTTAATGAGCGCATCGTGAACATCATGCGAGCGAAGTTATTTAGTTCTACACTATCGATGAGTCATTTTATTTTTTTTACCAGAGCAATTATCGCAAGGTAATCAATTAGACTCCCAATTTCACGGTAAACGTGGATGATTATTAGCCGCGCCTTAATCCATCTATTGGCTATGCAATATGCGATGACTGGTGTGGTTTCAATTACCAATAAATTACATTAACTACGATCAGCCGTTTATTATATCTCTTTTGCACGAGGTGTTCTATAGTCATAATACTTTAATAACACAGAGATCGATTAGAATCGAAAATTTTAATATGAAAATGTTACAGCAATTTTCTAATTAAATAATCCAAGTTAATTAATATATAAAGTTTTTTATTTTTACATCATGTAAAAATATTATTGTATTTTTTAAATAGCGATAGGTTGACAAACACGATTAATTCTTAAGCAAAGTTTATATAAGTAGAATTTCTATAATTCGTAGCTCAATGCGTAAGATTTAAAAAGTCAATGTTACAAAAACGCTTTTTGGTTTGAATTTGTACGAAACAGATAGTTCAATGACTTTTTATAACTCGCGGGATAAGGAAAGAAAATATAGACAATAACATGGACTTTTCGATCGTTCGTTGAACGATAAACTGATCGTGCTTGGGAGGCAAAATTTCAGAGACATTCGCCGCTTGTTTAACGTCCTCATAAAAATTCTTTTCGTTCGACCACCATGTCGAAGACTGAGAGCGAATGGATTTCGAGAGTTCTGAACCCGATGCGACCAAATAAATATACTCGTGACCCTTAACGAGGGTCCTAAGCCACACAAATTAAACTATAAATAGACTGTGCACGAACTGAACAAACGAACTATAATATAAGAAGACCACGATTTCACGATTGATACATTGATTATAATAGAAAGACATCGAGAGTTGCAATAAATATATGCATTTATTACTTGTTATTAAGGTGGTGCTAATTTAAATATAATGAATAATAAATAACAATTTTAATTTGCAAAAAATTTTTTTAAAAGATGAATTGCAAAATTTTTTTCATAATATAAACTTGTAAAATAAAAATGTAGATTTTTCATAAAATAAAAATTTAAAAAATTTACAAAGAGTACGAATTTAATCAAAACTGCTAATAAAAATTTTCTGAGAGAATCATTTGACGTTTCGAATTAAAAGAAATCTGAACTAGGACAAGTCCCAACAGGTTATGCGGCGACAAATAGACGAAACGTATATCGATGAGCATCGCCCAGCAAAGGTCAAAAACACAGACGCCAGTTTTCGTGAGTACGGAAATAGAAGGAAGCCGCTGCGTCGCAACGGCGCATTGACTTGGCCCTCTTCTAAGATCGAAGCAGAGACACGGCATAAAGAAAGGAGCATGAGAATCCGTTTATTTTTACAATCGGCGATGGATTGAATCGTCGTTCGGTCGGTTCGCAGGGAGGTTGAAAGGAAGGAAATGAGTAAAGAGACCGAAGAAGAAGATAAAACGTCGAAGAGACGCTAAAAAGGGAGGCGGACAAACACATATGAGTGCAGACTGATGGAAAGAGATTATGAGGATAGGAAGAGGGAGAAAGAAAGAGAGAAAGATGCAAACGCTCTCGGTGGCAACGGCCAACGGCATGTGCGATACACGCGTTTTACTATTACACGACGAGGCCTCTCTTTCGCTGGTTATATGAGAGCTTTTTTGTCAGTCTGTGATCTCTTTCTGCAGCCTTTGCCGACGAACCGGTCGGGCCGTACGTACGTTTGCTTTGGCTACTTACCCGTGATCTTCGAGCAACGTCTCCTCGCTCGCCCCGGGCGTGAAGAGGCCCGTTTACCACGCGCACAAACACGCCGCACAACGTCCGCATCTATAACGGTCGCAAGTGTGCGCTTCACTTTGGCGGCGTCCTTACGCGAAACTGCGGGGGACAAGTGGTTAAAGCGGAAATTGAGACTCTTAAATGCGAAGCGTTTCTAAGTGGTTAATAATAATAATCGATTGAGAGAGGAGATTGATAACAACTAATAAATTCAATCGCTGGGGCGACGACTATAAAGAAATGAATTATGACAGAGAAATGCGTGTAATTTAAATCGTGAAGAGTTTAGATAGTATATTATTGCTCTTGAAGTGTCATATCTAGCTTGTAAAAGTGATATTGTTTCCCATCGCGATGTTAAATTATTAAAATCCAAGGACCTCGCGACCTCAATTGGGAATCTAGGCGTGTGATAATGGTACTAATAATAAGCCCTTGGCACATCGGTGTTCCGGTAATGAAACGATTACTATAATACATCGTTAAGTGTCGAGTCTCTGTATAGTCGCGCTGTTTAGTCGGTACTTTGTTTGCTTTGGCTACATCTCGACAATCTGCTGGCGGCTTCTCATATTCCGCGGCGACGGTGGAATAGGTGCCGTTTGCTTTGCGCGCATAAACGCGCATAAACATGCAATTTCTTTGACCATGCTTAGGCAAGACTCGCGATCGCAGATAAATCGAGTCATAAATTTCCACGTTTTGTAAATTCCGTACCAATCACGGTATTTGACGTTTCCAATACAAATATAAACTTATAAAATCTTAAACTGAACAAGTCACGATAACGTTTAAATGACATTAAAATGAATCGAAACTAATTGAAAAGTGACTTTTAATAAAAACATTTTAACGTCATTTTGATGTCATGATGACCTACATCTGCTTGGCTATTATACATCTGTCTATGAAAAATATATTTTTCAGCAGAAAAAATAATTTTTTTTTATTTATATAGCAGAAGGAGGTAACATCAGGAGATAAAATTATTAAATATATTTATCAAAAAGATAAGATTATTTTAATCGAAATCATCATCTAGAGCAATAAAAATAACTTAAATTTGTATCTAAAATAGAGATTCTTGCACCGCATGCTCTCGACCTAATTGACTACACGCGTCATCAAGAAATGCAATTTCCACACTCGCTTAGCTCTGTATGATGCGCGAACAGCATGGTACGAACGTAATAGTAGAAAATTGTTTCCATGTGATGCGTGGCTTTTGACTTTTGGCACGTCATGGCATGCTGCACGTGCCACGAAATTCTTCCAGTGTTTATTGACTATCACATTGAAATGGAGAAGTGAAACGATGATCTTATCCTTACGCGATCTCCAGGTCTTCTAGTCGACCGTGGTTTTCGATGTTTTCCTTGGCCGCCTAGCTGATCTTGAGATCATCTTCTTGCTTCGGTAAATACGTGAACAGGCTTTATGCTTTGCTTGTAGCGTATGCATGCGTATATGTAATGTAGCGGCTCGCCGTGGGCAGTGAACTACTTTGAGTATCATCGATTCGCTTCAGAAGATAACCGATAGAAAATATACATCGATCTTACAATGTGCTAATGAGATTAATCCTGTTCGCGTGAGTTCGCGCGATCACGTTTGCATGAAATTTATTGTTCTCAAATTACTTTGACGGATATATTAACGAGCCTCTTTGCATATCCGTTTAACACTAGAAGTATCAAATGATCATTATTAATTCCATTTCTATTTCCTAGAGTAATGTTATATTTCTCGTGTAAAAGATAGGATTCTGAATTTTTTGATTTTCCAATAATTATGTTATATTCTTTATACTTGATGCAATATTTCATTTTTCATCACTTTTATTTTCATAATAATTTATTCGCTTGGTCGTAAATAAGAAATATTGATTTCTTTTAATGCCAATGTAAGAAGAGTTTTTAAATGAACGTTGTTACGCTTCACTTTGTGATCGATACTCCGCACAAGAAAAATCGACTTTAAATTAATGATATTAATCGAAGAATCTAATGTTTCCTCGTTTACTTTTTGTGAAGTGTTTGGTCCCGCGCGAATGAGAGACGATGAACTCAGACGAAGGTAGCGTGGGAGAGTAGGGGAAGAAGAGGCAGAAGTAATGTTCACTTCTATACTGTGGTCTCTGCTCGTCGTCACGCTGTTAGCGTTGAGTTAATCGGGGCCGGAAATGAAGTGAGGGATAGAGGAATATTAATAACTGAATCTAATCAATTCCATGAAACGGCTGGCCACCCCGCGCAAC
Source organism: Atta cephalotes (assembly GCF_000143395.1). Classification (NCBI taxonomy): domain Eukaryota; kingdom Metazoa; phylum Arthropoda; class Insecta; order Hymenoptera; family Formicidae; genus Atta; species Atta cephalotes. The sequence continues at coordinate 136,427 of NW_012130077.1, forward strand.
TCGAAAGAGCAAAGCTCTTTCCGCCCCCGCTCACCCACTCCCGCCACCTTCTCGTACAACCTCACTAGCGATCTAATCAAATGCATCACATTAAGCTAATTTAGTAGCGCTGGTAGCGTGGCGAACCGTCCTTTTCCTTTCCTCCCCCGATCTTGTCTTCTCTCTTATTCTCTCTTGACATCTTTCGCCGACTATTCAGCGTTGCGATGGCTGGCTTCTTCCTGGATTAATGCAACGCCGGCCGGCGACAAACAGCAAATTTTCAATTGTACACGCGTGTGCATGCGAGCGGAGAAAACGTTTATTTTTGGCTCTTGGAGGACCGATGTTTGGATGCGCGACAGAGCAAATCTCATTTGCGTCTCTATGCTTTTTCGTGACGCGAGTAATAACAGGTCTTCGAATTTTAAAAGAAGAAGAAATGCGCTCGAATGTATCCAAACAAATGTATGGTACTTTAAAACTTCGTTTCAAAACTAAACTCAAAATCGGTTGCATTAACTTGAAAAATAAAATTATTGAAAGACTCTCAAAGTTGTGTAACATCAAAGCATAATAAAATAGTCATCGAATATGCTTTTGAGAATCATTACTCGCCAGTACTCGAAAAAAAAAACTACTCGAAAACTATTACTTCATGTCTCGCTGTTAAACTGTTATATTAGTGGATTACCTATTCTTGCACAAGGCACTTTACGTGCGAAACCGTTTTCTTTAAATTTCTGATTTTATGCGACGCTCGCAACAAATTCTTAATCATGTCTCACATGCATGTCGGTAAATCCGCGGTAGAAATTATTTTTGGCATTTTAAGATCCAATTTTTTCAGCGGTTATACTGGTGCACGGCTCGACTATAAGAGAAACGATGATGCTCGTTCGTCTCCAAAGAGTTATCGGGATGCTCAAGACGACTTCGCATCGGTTAATAACACGTAAACGTGCCCGTAAATTCTGCGTGCCTGTGTAATATTGCGCCGACTTGTGCAGGATGTAGGCTCTAATTTTGGGGATGAACTCTGAGAAAAAGAAACTCTAAGGATACATGGCGACGATGGACGCGGCTAATCACTCTCATATTTCACGGAGGATTTGTGCGCTGTTTATACAGTTAGGCTGTTATGCCAATTTACAGCGCTGCATTACACATAAAGACATGCGTCTTTATATGGACATAGTATATTAAGATATCTTCTTTTTGCAATAAAATCGTATTATTAACAACTGAATGAAGTGATGAATTTGTCCTTAAATTCTGCGCAAATTTTCAATTGAAAAAATTCAGAAAATTCTTGAATCATTTTAAATACTATCCACATATACATATATACTTTCATTTAATTAATTTAATTTATATAAGATTTATATATGATATAATAAGTGATTAACGAAAATGAATGACAATATTGTTAACTATAATATGCTTATCTAAAGGCGCAGTAATATTCACACGGTTGCGAAATAATATTTTGCAATGTAAGATAAACTAGCGGTGATTTTCTCAGCACCATATCCGTTACTAGCTGTATCGATCATAACATAACACATAAATTTCTGTATTCGTTGCGCAGTCACGCGATCATCGCAGATTCTTTCCATAAATGACTCCATTTCAATGCTAACCCTCCACAATTTACTTAATTATAGATCTTTTATATAATTATGGGCTTTTTCGTGCGCTTGAAAAACTGTACGCAATAACTACTGCTACGTAACTGCGCGTGACAAAAGAAGCGTGTAGCTTACTAGAGCGATGAAACAATGTAACGAACCTCCGGCGAATCTATTTATATATCGCAGTAATCTATTTAGTATTCGAATCACTCAGAGAATTTTCCGTAACAAGCATGCAGACCCCACTGCGTACACCGTGTGCAATAACCGACGCGAGTTTATACGTGTTCTTTTTCCAGGCTGTGAGAATTTCACACTTGTCATCATCAATAGGATAGAATTTTAGTTAAAAAGAAGTATTTTTAATTTTTATTTATTCTAAATCTTATTAAGGGAAAAAAACATTGGAACACATGAAGTATTATATCCGCGTTTATAAAAAAAAATAATTATAATAAAAATAATTTATAAAAATATTTATAAGTAGCTAAATCCTAAATTGTCCCGATAATATGTTGATGCAGTAAATCGAGAAAACGATTTCACACACTGTGTGATTTGCGAAAGCGCTACTGGTCTTTGATTCGCATTGTAAGCGAAAAGCAAGCGATCGAAATGATCCCGACGTAAACGACATCGATCCCTTCAGAGATTTTCCCTGTTTACTGAAGCCCCATGGTCACGCTGCGTACGACCGAGACGGCGCTGCCGATTCATCTTTGCAGATGAAAAGGCACTTCGCGGAAATCGGCATCAATGCCACGGTACGTGGAAATAGATTAATGGCACAGTGAATCATCATATCGATTTGAAATATATACTCGTTCTGTTTCCGCAGTTATCGCCATCGGCACTCTAATTCACTCAGAATTGAAATCTTTCGAAATATTTCGCTGCTTCTAAATTGTATTTCAAAAGCACAATAAATATCTATCAGAAAAGTTGCAGATCATTAATGCTTTTTTCCACTAATATAGATTATTTTTAATTTCTATTCAACTTACTCTTCATCTATTTCCAATTTTAAAAATTAGAAAAAGCTGAGGAGTGAATTGAACCGAGATTAAAATTAATTTACACTGATGGAAATTGATAGATTAGATGCCATATAGATGTGTGTAATTCTTTTTCTCAGAGTTTCAATTTTTAAATAGTAATAATTTGGACTAATTTTTAGATTCATAAATTTATTTTTCATAATTTTAAACTTGAAAAATTCTTTAAAAAACAAAACTAATAACAAACATTAACGGTCGACTAATAGTGGAATCCACTAACAGTGGATTCCAAGAGCCCAATACATTTAATGTATTCCTTTAGCATAAAAAAATGTGCTTCTGTTATGGGTTAAATGAATGATACATGAATTGTTAAAAAATATCTTCTATATTCTAAAATAAATTTAAAGATATTATGTGTAAAAGCAATTTTTATATGTTGAGATAATTGAAAATACTGTTACGATACCAAAATAGTTTGAAATCGATTCATCGTAATCGGATGATTACGAATAACAACCGGGAGTCATAAATCCATGCGAAAAAGAATTTGCCTCGAAACGTAGAAGCATCAACGACCGCCAAAACTGCTTTTACGGGCCGTTTACCTCTGGTAGTCGGTATCATCGAACTCGCGATGCCAGAAAATCAGTCGAACGCGAAAGCGGGGTGCCAGTGCGAGGCGGGAGAGAAGACAGAAGAGATAAAGAGAGAGAAAGACAGAACGGGTGGACGTTCAGACCGAACTCGATACCATTCGCAAGTCTATATTAAGACGGTGGTATGCCGTGAAAATAATCCTGGTTAGTCCCGCGACTCGGCGAACATAGAAGGCGGGTGGTGGCGAGAAGGGTGGACGGTGTGTAAGATGGGGAGGGTCGGGTCCCAGACACAAAGACAGTTCGTTTTGGCATAAGTCAAAACCTTTGGTATGCGTGCATATGGCGCGAACAGACTCACACTGTCCTCTGTGTTCCATAACTGATCTCTCCCTCCCCCCGGTCACCCAACCCTCGTTCCCTTCGTTCGCATCGCGCTGTCTCACTTGAACGTGCAACACGACAGAGCCAGTCCATTGCACCGGCTATGCCGCGACAGTGGTTTATTTCTGAGTCAATTAGGCTTGTTTATTTGTAACCGCGGGATCTTCCCGAGTAATTATGCCGCCGTTAACTGTTAACGCCGCATCTTTCGCCGGACAGGTGGCCCGCCCGACTGATGAACCGATCATACCGTGAGTGACGCGCGTCGCTCGAAATTGCACCGCAGAAACATATATCAGCTGCCTCTGTATGAAGACTGTGAGACCGCTGGGCACTGACACTCAAAGACTAGAAAGCGTTTGAATCACCGTTGGACATCTAAATGACAATATTCATAAGTTACGTTCCTCTACACTTTATAGACATATGTACATTACATATCCTTTGTGTGTAAAGATAAAGCAATCCCTAGATACTCGATATTATTATACAATTATTTTGTATAATATTATTAATGTCCCCTTTAAACAATTCAAAACAAATGGTTTGGAAGCTATATAATTTCCAGACAATAATATTGTGCAATATTGATCATCAATAGGGATCACTTAACATTCTAAAACTATATTAATATCAGCAAAAGTTCAAAATTTTATGATCTATATATAAAAAGAAATTAGCATATCGCGCAAATAATGCGCCAAAGGATTAACAATATGATGAATAAAGTTGTTTGACTAATAAACTATGTTACTATATAAATTAATCTAAGTATTTAAAAATCATGCGAGAAAAGCTGCAACAATACTTAAGATGCACGTATATCATATATATTACTCGATGCGCAAAAAAAGTGTAGAAAAAAATTGAATTGTTGACTAAAAGCGTTAACAAATCACTTTGATGGGGAAATCATTGTCTTTTATCTCTTCATGAACGACCTTATTCATCTCGTTTTACGTTAGCTCATCAACGTGAAGAATAAATACTGGGAATAAAGCGCACGACAAAGAGGCCAGAATTTCGTCGACTCGTGTAAGGAACAAAAAGATGGTGCCGGGTTACTTCATCGAAACAATAAATACGAATTTCCCGCCCACACAGAACGCATTATTTCTCTCGTAAATGCGCTTTAAATTACACCAGGTTCGTAATTTCCGAAAACGCGGACATACCTGTCACCTACATTTCAAAGATCGTCTCGCAAAAGATCGGCGGCCGTGAATCTTTTCGACGAATCGAGGACGCTTCCTCCTCACGTCGCGTATCCTCTTCAGCGAGTAAAAAATAGCGAGTAAAAAATAGTACTAAAAACTTGGCAAAGGCGACGTTGTTCGACATAAGCAGAGGAGGCAACCGCACGAATTTTCCTTTTGCGAAAAGGAACAGTCAAGCCCCGTTCTTGAATAAATAAGAACTCTCCGGTGTGACCGAAGTAACTCCTTGACTTCGACCAAAAAATCGTAAAATTTATCTGGCTAATGTCGAGCGCGACCACATCAATCCTTATGTTGAGAATCAAAGAGAGGTAAGCATTAATTGGTCGCATATTCCAGCATCGACCGAGCGAGACACGCTTCGAGATTATCGCCGTCTTGGCGGAGATCCTGAAGAAGCGAAAAACCACACTCAGTGACTTATGCGGCTATTCCTGGAGAAACGGTGCAGTCTGCACGATGCAGCACTTCTTCGTTCTTTTCTCTTCCCTTCTGTCTCGCCTTTCGCTTCTCCATATCTCTTTCTCTCTCTCTCTCTCTCTCTCT
>NW_012130077.1:142464-152188 GCF_000143395.1 Atta cephalotes
TATATATATATATATATATATATATATATATATATATGCTTTATGTATTATGTTAGATTACAATATACGCGAAGATGATAATTTCGATTCGAGAATCAGTTCGCTTTCGTGCATTTGCGAAATAGTATTCGATACATTTCATACCGCCCGAGCGACCATTCGTAGATAAATCGTTAAAACGAGACAACAGAGTATTGTCATTCCCATCAGATAGAAATCGTCACTTTCGAATTTACCACTGTACGAGATTGCCACTGGAGAATCTGTGGAGTAATTGCCCAGTGGGTTTCGCAGTGGTCGTAAACGTCCGAATAGATCAGACCTTCCTAGGTATCCCCAGTGTGTGCGTTAACTGGTCTTCTCGAGTGAACGTTACTCGCGAAACTCCCGTAGGAAATGAACTGTTAACGCAACGATTATGATAGACGTAATAGCTCGCGTTTAAAAGAATGCCAATAAAATTAAGCACAATAAGATATAATCGTCGCATGTTCAATTAGACAGACAGACGAGGTCTTATCAGAAGACAAACTCGTATCGCAAAAGGTATCTTTATCATGAATATAAATGGCGATGAAGTGAAATTAGATAATTAAAACGGCAGAATCTCGAAATTCTATTGGCGTCATTGATTTAAATAGACTTAGCGCATCGCTTATTTAGGTATTACAAGTACAACATTATCGTATATATATTACAATATTTTCTGGATATATTACATGATAATTTTAGGATTATATTATCATCGCTTAATGCCGCAATTGAAACCCTTTATTAATCAGACATTTCGACAGATGAATCAATCGCGCCTTTCTCTGTAAATTTCGAATTTACTCTGCCTAAGAATATCTAAGAATATCATTTTGCATGATTCTTAATGCTCGTCGTCGGGCTCGTTGCACTCGTTGCAAGTCGACACGGCATCGTCGCCATCTCAACCGTAACCGAGCTATGCGTCTTCGGCGATAAATAAGAGCTTTCGTATAAATGGGATGTTCTATGGAGGGTAAGTTACGACGGCACACTTAGTATTACGAATAAAGCAACTCGCGTCGTTGCACATTGCATCTCGTTACGCTTCGCATCGGCGCTGTCGAATCGCCAGAGGCGGCTCTATCGTTTTCTACACCCACGGTAACGTATCGGCTACTAAAGGTCCGCCTCCTCTTGTAATTGGATATTGATCCACCATCTCTGGCCATGGCACCTGTGTCACGACAAAGCGATGCTCGCGTCCATCGATCGAAACAATTTGGACACTGCAAATAACTTAAATATAGCGAACCGATCTCGCGGCTTAGTCTTCTTGCTTGTTTTATCGCTGGCATACGTTCAATATGATGATAAAAGTTGCTTTGGCCAGGTTTATCTTGACGTGTCGGATTAATCGGCTCTGCGATACGCAAATCTTTTTGCTTGCGCGGAAAATCCATTTCAAACTGCCATACTATTTGATTATGCAATATATAATACTCATTACGTAAGCATTGATTTCTATATGTGGAGAAACATAAATATATGTGTACATATATCAGAGAGAATTCAAGACACTTTTTGAATTTCTGTGATTTTTTTTTATCAAAAATAAATTAATGAATTTCTTCATTGCTTCCATTAAAATATCTTCTAAAACTCAAACTGATGTAAATGTAGAGTCCGTCTACGCTCGTGTCGCAACACATTAGTAGAAAAATGTAAACGCGTCAACCGCGCAGTTGGTAATATATTTCAACAACTTGCAACGGAATCAAAATATCACCCTCGTTGCGGTCCTACCACCTTCTGGGTGGTAACATTCGTCGGATGACGGACGTGTCGTTACGGAAGACATGACGTTAAGACCGTTCCGAGCGACGGTAGTAGCGGCACGACATGTAGAAACCTTCATCTCCTCCTCGTCGATCTCCCTTGTTTCTCCTGGCTTTCTTTACCTCTATGTATCGTTCTCCGTCTAACGGTGTACGATGAACGTGTTTCGCCGTAGACATAATACAACTGGTAACAACGGGAGCGGGCAAATAAAGCGCGTGACACACAAAACGTATGACCGATACACATAAGCATCGTCCGTGAGAGTTTAACTTAAAGCGTTGTATCTTCGGTATGTCGACTCGCGCATCCGTGATCAAAATATTGGTTGAATTTTGTCGTGCCAACAACTGAACCGTATCGACGGTAGGAGAAAGACGAAGGGGCGAAACAAGAGCCGCAGGGAAACGCGAGACAAAGCGTAAGGATATCTTGAGGAAAATTCGACGCGACATTTGGATACCTCGAGCGAATAAAGCGAAGTTTCCGTCACGAGTGGGGTTTGCTTTGCCTCGGACACAATATGAATCATCTTTTTATGATAGATTTCACAAACTGAGATCGTTCATATAAAGAGCAAATATAATTCAACAATCTTGTAAATCATAAAAAATTTAACAGCCAATTTGTATGTTATTCTTTGTAAAATTTTATTATTTTAAATGTAGAATCATTTTAACGCTCGCTTAACGTTAGTTTAAAATGAATTATGAACATCTAGAGAAAACATTAATGTTTTATCGCGATAATGAAAAGTATTTCAAGGATAAGAAAATATATGGCTATAGAGATAATGCTAGCCCGGCTGAAAGAAACAGGAGAATCGTATCATGAAGACTGATGTAGCATATCAGTCGTATTAAATATTTTCATGTTTGCATATGTTGTGCCATTTGTTATCTTTTAAATAGATACACGAGTAAACGTGCGTATCATGCCATATTGCAAGCCAGTGACAGAAATCGAGGCTGCTCGCTAATGTGGCTACTGTTCTTCACTTTGTTGTTTCAGCAGTCGACTTCAGAGAGCGTGGCAAACATATCCGACAGAAGATGGAAGTAGCCCAGTTACATTCGCATTGTCACAAGAGAACTGTATAAACATGAACTCGCGGCAAGAGCCCGTAGCAATGATATTCGTGTAAAGCGCCAACTTTTTCTCGCGACAAAGGCGATCCCGAAGGAAATGACTTTTTAGCGTCTTTATTGATATGAGCGTTACGTTGCTGTTTCGTATACATGTAAAACAATTTCAACATTTTTTTATGTGTTTTTGATTTTGATATGTCACATTTGAATGAACGGCGAATATGAATAATAAATTGTAATATTCGCATTTTTTTTTAATTTTTGCGTACAATTCAGAATGCTCTAACGGACACGTAGAATCCAGATACGATTCACAACTGCCAGCCGCAGTGTACCATTTCCTTCGTCATTGGCATCGCAGACTCCAGGTACCGCCCCGGTTAAGCGCAATGAACTCGCCGCGCCGTAAATTTGGCTGCGCATTTACCGAGTGGAGGAAGCCGAGGGTGCAAGATCCGAAAGATCGATTAATCTCAACGACGTCGTTGCTTCGGAGAAAATCGCGGCATTAAACGCGCCGGCCTGATGCAGCGATTATGAATTCCGTCGCCGTCGCCGACGCGACGCGTTTCTTGATGTTGCTAGATATTATTGGATCGAATGCATCACGTCAAACGACACGTGAAATAAGTTATAGGTTAGTAGCTGCATTGGCACTGTTCGTGACAACCTATTCCTGGAATGCTCAGCCACTATTGATAGCGAGAGATACGAACTAGTCGCGAACGCAATTTACACGTTATCCTTGATATACGACGCGCATTGCGAATACATCATGGAAGCAATTAATGCGCCACTTATTATGCCTGGCTACGTCATATATAAAATAACTCGTAACGAGCATCGATATTTTATCTGAGTGTGACACAAAAGCGATATGTATAATGTAATGAATTGCATCACGCTATATCGCGTTAAGGATTTATTTTTTTATAAAGACTTCCACGGCGATATGATAATGATTATGTAACAAAATAGCATTGTTTTGGCTGTGAGTTTGTCTAAATAACAAATCTTGAAGTAAACTTGGCTAAGCTGAGTCTTCCATGTTATTCACTGATTTAACTCGCGTTGAATCAAGTAAACCATCTGATTTTTTATTCAATTGACGTTCGCAGCTACCACTAGATATTTGCATATACGAAACATTTGCCACGATGTGGCAGATAGCGATGCTCACGTCATCAGGTTCTTAATTAAACGATTGACAAGCTAAGAACTATGTGTCGACCTAGCGCAAACAGCCTCGGCACAGACGCTATTTTCGATTTTTGGGACGCAAGAGAGACAAGCTCGTACCGGCGTACACTACAGTATCCCTACCACGCTTGCAGTGGGCGTTACAGTGCATTAGTGATAAATTGGAGCAGATCGCACTCCTATCTTCACATAGTCGTATCTTCCGGGTATCGTTCGCCAACTGGTACAGCTGATCTCGTTTCTTTCGAAGATTGTCCTCGATCCAAAGATAACGTATTAGATCGTTCTGTGCTGATTTTTATTGATATTTGATTAACAGCCATACTATGTTAATGCTCCAAAGTTGGCGATAGGTTGAAGATATTAGATCCACTCAATTATAAATTTTCTTATCCAAAATATCAGACAATTTAATTTTCTTTATGTTACATCTGCAAATTATTATATTTATTTATTATATTTAATATATTATTATATTTAATTATTATATTTATATTATTATATTTAATTATTATATTTAATTAATATATATTTGAATTATTCTTATTGAAATATTTATAATATTTATTCTTTTTAATATGAGAGTTGTATCATTTTGGTTCCTAAAAATTAATTAATATAATCTTCTATCTTTTTTATGTCTTTTAATTAACATAAATTAAATCTTACGGACTCAGCGTCAGTAATCGTGTCACAGATTTTGGCATCAGCCAGAAGATTAAACTTTTTGGTTACTCTAATGATTGATAGATACAAAATAACTATAAAATAAAAAGCGTCCGCAGTTGCATTAATTATTTACATTTGGTAAAGACTTATGTAAAGAGATTCACGATTAAATGTTTTTGCATCATTTAATCTTTGGCCGCGAGGATCCGCGCCGGATCCTCGTAGAACGTTGAATGAAATTCTTTGTCTCTTATTCGCGCTCTACTTCGCCGCCATTCCCTTACGCCATTGCATCTTTTCGCTGGAAATGACTGAAAATAAACGTCCTCTGCTTATATCGGGAGCATATATTATTTGGTTCTTTGCGAGACGCGGTCGTCGTCGCATGACTAATTGCAACAACAACAATGGATATATTTTACAACGGATGGGATGGTCGGCATGAGCGGCTTGAAATACATTTATTGCCCCGTGAGACACAATCGAATCCTGTCGGATGAGAGGAGGACCTCGCTCTGTTCTTCCTTATCTTTCACCGTAAATTAATCTCCTGCATTTCACCCTCCGGGAGACGAGCTCTCGACCCACCACTTTCCCTCTGTTCTGCTTACTAATATTCCTAAAACATTTTCCCGCTGCGCAGTTTTCTGCGTCGATACTATTAAGCTTTTACATTTGTATACAAAATATTTTTCTCGCGTTGTTTTTGGTCGCCCTCGTTTCAATTCTCATCTTTTTAAACGACAATAAATCTTACGAATATATTATCGTCAATCTTATTTTTAAGTGTATTGTAGCATTGCTATCTCAGGAAATTCTGTTTGTAACGATTTGTCCTTTTGACTTTCGTATTATTTCGCATTATGATACTTGGAGTCTATCTCGCGCAAATCTGTACAAGTACCCTATTAATGATCGCTTCATGTGCGCGTGTCAGGTAACGGCTACGTAGTGTCTACGTATGGTAGCATTGCGAAACATGGATCCGAGAGCCACGGTATGCGAATAAATGTGGCGCGTTAGCATAAATCTCGAAATCCATTTGGAAGTGCGAGCCTATTAACGCACTACGGACAGACGACGAGCGCGAATGTCCCCGCGGTCAGCGACTGCGCGAGCTAATTAAACAAATGTTCTCCAGCAAATCAGCCTGCGAATCATGAATCTCGTCCTTTGAACTTAATACCGCGAGAGAATCTGCAGTTGTAAACGTACTTCTAATGTAAGCGTTTGCTACAATGTTGTTTTATGATTCTTTGCAGCGAATAATTACGCGTGATAACACACAATGTAGTCGGCATATCGTAGTATTATGACTATTTTTAGTGAGATTTGTGTTTAAAAGGGATTCATTCTTGTATTTTTCTTGAAAAAGATTATTGTCTTTCACTTTCTTTAAGTTTTTATACATAGATATATCCGTTTTACATATATGTTAGTGAAACTTGGAACAATTTCGAAGTATTTCGCATTTTATATGCACTATATTCGCAAATAACAAACTCGTTGGGACAAAGACGCAAACTAATTCGACATCTAGAGTCGCAATCAATGGGGCTTTCTTGAGGCAGCCGTCTATCTCTCTAATGCCGAACATAATTTAGGCATTAAAATGCGAGAAGCGAGTAGCAGTGGTGTTCTATCGGCGCGAAGGGCGTTCAAGACAGTGACGCCATCCGATGCAATTATATTTTATGCCTCCCGCTATGTTTACTTCCTTTTCTAACCTCTCTCATTTCCCTCTCCTTCAACCTCCCGTTCTTGATTTTCATTCCTTCGAACCTGAAACTCCTCTTTCCTTTCTCCTTTTCCGCACCCTCTCTTTCTTTCTCTCTCGACAGTGTAAGTATAGATTTATAACTACTTAAAGTTTCGCGATTTATTTCACGCTTATCGTCTGTCCGGATATGTTTACGGGGGTTTACTTATCACTTAGCAGATGCAAATGTGAGAGAGAAAGAGACGGATAAAGGCTGAATAAGAAGAGACAGAGAGAAAGGGCCATCTGAGTTTAAATTAAGCAGAAGCCCACTTGTCAAGCAATGCGTATCGATTTGAAATTATGATTGCGAGTGGTTAAAATACGGACAAATTATGCAGGCTGCAGAATAACTGATTTATATCGAGGAATATGCCTAATAGTAATTTAAATTTAAATATACGAATGTATATTTAGTGCAAGTATCCCTACTTTTCGAATCCTGTAGAGTCTAGAAATGATTTTAATGTTAATTTCCACGCTTCTTGCAATCGTATTTGTCAACAGTCATTTGAATTCTTGGAAAATAGTATGCTGTTTACGCTGGAAGGGTAATTATATTCCTACGAAAATTTCCGCTAGTCGAACAGACCTGGCAGATTCATCGAAAGAAGGTACATGTCGCACGCATGAACGCCCAGCGTGTTCGCAGCAAGAAGATTTAGAATCCAATATGTGCGTATGTGAATGTAAACATTAATTATCTCAATGCAAGACAGTTACATATTAGCTTAGGAACTAAGTTGCTATTTTGGCAGCAACGGGTTAACGCGTACGAGCTAACTTTGTGTCTAGATTAAATTAACCGTAGAAGAAGAGAAACTATTTTCGGTTACGCTATGTATTTTCTACTAATTCGCTGTACAGCTGATCATGAGGCTACTGTATACTTACTTTATATTATTTTGTCTAACAAGGTGATGATATAAACCTGGCGATCTTGCTTACTGAACACGAACGCGATTCATATTTATGATATATCGTAATTATTTTCAAGGAAACGTTAAAATTATCAAAATGTAGTGTGGTAAATTGTACACATTAGATTCGTTATTAGTCGTAGGATTATTATTGCATTATTTACATTCTTGTGTCCTTCATCATGTCAGATTTCTTGTACTTGAAAGAGCATGTTATATACTCTTAAATTTTTCACCAACGGGCTATCATTTATGTAGAAATATTGATTTCAAGTTTTGACAATTTTAATATCGATCGAATTGCTGATTTTAATTAGAATTCTTCATTGGGCGATAGTACTTTAAATAGAAAGAGGTCAGACGTAGCTACTTCTAGACTAACTACGGATGTCACTGAACCGACTGAGAATTAATCTTCTCTTTACTGACAGAGTTTCTGATAAAACGAAAACGCTATATTTAAACCGAAGCTATTGTACGCCTATAATTGGCTTTAGACATCTTTCTATTTCAATAGAAGATGTAACACAATCTGTAATTGGATACGAATCGTGTGCTTTTATGAAATTAAATGACTAAATATTACTGTCACAGAATTGTACTTTGAGTATATGACATCTAGTGAATATTATACATTTGTATATCATGAGTTTCACAAATTATGGTTATTAAATATAGAACTTAAAAAAGTAAGATTCTTAAAATATTTCCTAATTTCTGACTGTTTTAGAGACGTGAAATATAATAAAATAGAGATATTAATTTTTAAAATACTTACTATAAATATTCTTAATTATGAAATTATTTTCAGTAACGATATTCGTTCGACTCGCATCGCTAGACGAACAATATACATATATCTTACTTCAACTTTTGACGTTAAATAATCAGCGCGATTACGGAACAGAGTCGACGATATTTCAAACAGAAGTAGACGATACGAGACGACGAGAATTAGGAATGTGGAGCGGAGATCTACTTTTGGTTGGGGATGCGGAATCAGTACATCTTTCGACTCGGCGTATCGCGGGCGCTGACGGGGCGAGGTGGGTACTGGCGGGGAAGTAGGAAAAGGCGGACGAGTAATAGCTACGGAATATTGCAATAATATGCAAAGTATATGAGGGATATATTAATTTCGTGAAAACGGTAGAAACGTAGATAGCTGCCGCCTCGGCGCAGCAGCACGGTTTCTGCGGGCTCTCGTGCCCAAAAGAGGCGCTACACCGCCGAAGCCTGGGGGTGTCGGAGGGTAGGTGGTGGGTGAGACGAGGAACCGAGGATTTCACAGACAAATAAATACACGATATTTCACCGGATGGGAAATGAAAGTTTGCTTCGTACCTTGCTTACAAGCTAGACCGCGAAACTGAATTTTAATTCTGAAGAAGCAACCAGCCTCGGAGTGCGATTATTCACTACGTTCCGCTATATTCGAGGGACATATTTCTCGCATTTTACCGATGATATCTTCTTTTATCGACGTATTAGTCTTCTGAGAATTTTTGTAATTTCTATTACTATTATAAGAATCAAAATTAAAAAATAATTTTCTATTCTTTACGGATAAGAAAAGATAAATTGAAAATTACGAACGAGTTTAAATAAAAAATATGAGATCATAATTATTTAGTTCATTGAATCAATTTTTAATATTTACTTGTAAAACGAAATACTTGTAAAAAGGAAAATTATAAATGATTTAACATTAAAAAAAAATAGTGAAATAGATAATTTATGAATATTGAAATGTAAGAAAATTCAAACGAATTTTATACATAATAAGAATATAGATTCCACAAATATATCGGCGATACAATAGTCGTTATATCGAAATAAATTATATTATAAATATAAATCAATACATCATATCTTATCATGCGGAGGAAAAATATGAGAGATTACATGGATGCTTGATTACAGATTATATTACAAAAACTGAATTTTAAGTTTAAAGAGTATATACCCTGCGGCCACGATTACCTGTTCTGCTTTTCCTGCTACCATCGTACATGTTTTTAACTCGTTGGCGTGCTTTTTTACTCGCGTGCATGTCGATGAAGCAACGTCGGAAAGATCGCTTTCCTAAAACATAAGACGAAGGTAGACGTACGTATAATACATTTTACATAAATGTAGTATAGATGTATATAAAATTAATTTTACCTTCCCATCGCGAATGAATATATATTGTGTGTGTGTGTGTGTGTGTGTGTGTGTGTGTGTGTGTGTGTGTGTGTATACACACACACACATATATATATAATAAATAATATATA
>NW_012130077.1:154932-159539 GCF_000143395.1 Atta cephalotes
CTCTCTCTCTCTCTCTCTCTACTCTCTCTCTCTCTCTTCTTACTTCGTTCTTCTTCTCTCTCTCTCTCTCTCTCTCTCTCTCTCTCTCTCTCTCTCTCTCTCTCTCTTTCTCCCTCTTTCTCCCTCTTCTTCGCCCTCTCTGGTCCGACGGAACGAACGAATGGGTTACGCCCAGATGCGCGCATCGAACCCTGGTCAATAGAGTTGTGTCTCCTCTTCGTGCTGGTTCGCCACTCCTCTTCGGCGCTCTCTCCGTCTCGCTGCGGGCAGTCTGTCCTGACGACGTAGAGTCCAAAAGGGGGTGTAGCACTTTCGCGACGTATGCGGAGGAGGGAACGGGGTTGCGTGTAGGTGCGTTGGTCCATCGATACAGGAAAGGGTGGACCCCTCTGCCAACGCCAGGCGGGCAGGAGTTTACCGGGGGTGCTGCGTGCTGAGCGAGCATCCGAGCCGTTGTAGGACCACCCCCCGCGCGATTGGAAATCTATTCCCACCCTCGAAGTCGAACCTCGACCTATCGGAGAGTTCGGTTCGGAGATATTGAGTCTGCGCTCTCTTCTCGCATCGTTGTACTTTGTTCATTCCATGGTTACGCGCCACATTACTGTTTTCTCTCAGTCTTCCTCTTTTCTCTCTCTTTTAGTTTCATTGCTATTCTTCTTTGACCCCATTAGAATCATTCGTATTTCTTCTTTTCATGCGATCTTTATTTTTGTTTTAGCAACGTATGAAAAGTAGAAATAAAATAGTTTCGTTGTTGTAACGACACAATGATTTTTAATGAATATTTTCAGAGATCATGTGTAACGATTTTTCTAATAAAAAATAATAAAGTTATATAAATAAAGTTATCTAAAAGATAAAAATATGTTGTATTATAACAACATAATATTTTGAGAGAATGATATACAAGACTATGTATACATATAATTTTGCTGTAATCAACTTTTCCAGTTTTATCTTGTTGCTGTAGTTAACTTTCATCGATAAATCTTTTTATCTTATATATTTAATTTTGAAATATGTATCTCTATATACTTATATTAAGTTTAAAATAATCTCTATAATCTCTATAGAAGCACCAGTCGTTGGCAGTCAATGCTTCATAAGTGATAATTTCTCTCGGTCTACATATCGTGCAACGATATCATTTCGGCGTTGAACGTTTGATCGTTAATTCACGCTGCTTCTTTAATCGCACGACAGCTCATTGTCAGCGGTACATAATTTCCAGAATCGGTTGAGAAGAATTATTTTAATACCGGCGCAACGTGAATTATCCTAGCGTCGGTGTCGATTAATATCTCGGTGCCGTTAAAATGGACTGTAACGCGGGTTTGTATATCACGACGTGGACCTGTCGTTAAGTGCGTTTATGTCTCTTTAGTGGCGCTTGCGTGAAATATTTTCGGTCGATGTCGTTGCACACATAACCGGGCCCATACACGTATACTCGCCGCGCGCACCATATTCGACGAGCCAACACTCCCGGGAACGGCCATACCTCATTGCACCGGACAGTGGTCAGATATTTTCACAATAGGTTCCGCGCTGGTGCTTTCATTGCAGGAAACTTCGCGGCTTGCCGGGGTGTTAAATGGCGGAGCGCCATTGAATACGATTCCACAATACGGTCACTACGCAGTATCGTAACGCGTTTCTACCTTTGGCCGGGGGCCACGATAGAGGAAGGTACCCGCGATAGTCTCGATGTCACACTAAAATTCACCCGATGCGAGAACTTTCATTTCTCGCGTTCTCAAGTTGTAATATCTGGATCTCGTTCGATGTTCGCGGCATGCGACAGAAACACGAAACGACATTAAAAACTCTCATTTTATATATATCCTGATAAATCTGAAACGATCGCGGTGTAAATGACGAATGTATGACGCGTGAGAGATAGGTTGATAGCATGAGATACTGAAATTGTATAATCACTATTATACGGTTTGATATACGAGGATAAATAATTCGTCCCGACGCGCTCACTGGCTTGGATCTCGGATTCTATCCTCCTTGCGCTCTTTCGTGATTATTAAATTACAAAGTCGACAAGTGGATTTTACTTTACGTCGTTAGTGCAGAACTGCAAATATAGATACACACAAATGCTTCGGTTTATAGTCCATTAGAAGGAGTGCTTAAGTATAATTTACCGCATCTTTTTTTTTCTACAAGATTCTGTCGAGAAGTTTTACCAAGGAACTATAGGAGAAAGTAGTCTAGAAGCGTGCAAGACAAGGAGAGTAGAATTGAGCTTGAAAAGCAGGCAAATTGCAAAGATAATGTTGCACGCCCTTGAGTGGATATAGTCACTAAGTATACGGCTCATATCATTTTACAGTTGCAACATATTAATGTATTCTTTGGTGCTATAAAATATTTTATCTCTTTCTCTGTTTTCTCTGTTTTCTCTGTCATATGTTATATATACATCAGCATTACTGAACGATATTATATTTGGAGTAACAAATACTGACTTATTGTGCACATTGATGATAATATAAATTTTATATTAGCAATTAAGTTTTGCTTTAATTTTATCAATAATATAATTTTTTAACTTACATCTAAATATACAAGCAGATATTGAATTAAATCAAATCCAATATTCGTGATATTTTTTGGTATAATAATTTAATTTAATATATTTAATTAATTTAATTAAATATATATTTAATATTTATGAAACAAAACTGTTAAAGATTTACTTAAAAAGTAAAATTCACAGAAAAATATACTAAAGATTAATGTGTATTAAACATGTACACATATTGATTGTACTCATGTTCTTATTTGTTATTTATATGTTATTATCGATTTATTATCAATTTGTTCAATTATTATCAAGATGACGATTTGAATGGGGAAATGCTTGAAAACGAAATCTTCATCTAGATGAAAAACGTCGTCCCGTCTACTGGCCATTTCTTCGACAATGCGTTCGCACCCAACCGAACGAGCAAGCAGCAACGCACGGCGCCGATAAAAAAAGAAGAGAGTTTTCCCTCTCTGTCTTTTCTTCCCTATTTCGTTCTTTTCTCTATCACAAGCGGAACCTGTTGGGGGCGGTGGCGGTATGTCGAGGATCGTCGAAGGGGTGGCCAGGCGAGGTGGGTGGTAAGCGAGTAGGGCACGGCGGGATGGAGGGCGGTTGTGCGAGAGGGCGCGCACCGAAGGGTGGGACAAGAGAGGGTATAGAAGCTATCGACGTTTTTACGTAACAAATCAGTCGTAACTGCCGCGCCGGTGCTGCGACCGTGCGCGGTGAACGACCAATGGGAGAGCCAGCCGATATTCGATACCCGATCACATCATAGGTTCCTGCCCGCCGCTTGAAACACCGCGGTAGTCCAATAGCCAGATGGGAAAAAGCGTCGAGGAGAGAACGAGAAAGAGAGTGAGGAGGAATAGGAGGAGGTAGGGAGTGACGGCGGGAGGATCAAAGTGGGAGCGGACGGGAACACGAGAGGGAGAGAAAGGAAAAGAGCGAGGAAGAGGGTGCGCGCATCTACGCCAATGTCGCGGCGATGCGCGCGGGGGTGAAAAGCGCTCCGGTGCTACCGTAGGGTTGGATTGCGATTGCACCCCAACCCGACCAGCCAACCTCGTGGCAGGCAATTCGTTGGATTCGCCATTTTTTTTTTCTTTCCTCTCTCGCTTTTTTCCTCCGTTCTCTCACACAACCCCAAAAACACGAAGAGGCGAGGGGGAGGAGACGAAGGGCTCGACGCAGACGGTCGACTGACTTATTGTTTTGCGAGACTGGAGATTAATCTTCCCGACGGAAAGTGATTACGTATATCTCGAGCAATGTATCGAAATTTCTTTGATACTTTCGACGTTACCAACTCAATGTTAATAATACAGAATTGCTAAGGAATTACTGATGATGTGACGTATGTCGTCGCAATGGAACGTACTTTGCCGACGTTAATGCGCGCTACTTCTAAGAGACGCATTTCGCGCCTTGATAAAGAGAAGTGTCATTTATAATTCATCTCCCAGCAGACGAAATTCTAAACGCCTCCAGCTGGTAAGCGTGTATACAAAGCAGAGGAAACTCGATCCTAATATCGCCAGTGATTCTAGATACAGGCAGGATGATAGCGCAGAATTCGCGACGAAAACGTGAGGGGGAAAGAGCGGACGGTTCTCAGAGTCCATAGGGGTTATATGGGGGACACAGCGCGCGAGGGGTGGTTTGGTGGATGTGTAGCGGGTGGAGGATAGGGGATAGTTGGTGGAAGTAAAGGCGCGAGTGTAGAAGGAGCGTTTTAATCTACGGTCACGCGGAGGAGCGAGACGCTCGGGTCGGTCCTCACTCCCGCGCCCGGATTATAATCAACCCTTTTATCCTAGGCTTTCCATGTCGCTAATTTCCATAATTACACAGACGCTAAAATCACAATATCCTCTGCCGGCAGAAAGGAGTAACCTACGTGAGCTTCCTCCTCATCCTCCTCCTGCCCTGAACGCCGGCAGCGTCACACGAGGAGAATGGTGGTTCCATGTAGGGAGAGAGAAAGAGAGAGAGAGAGAGAGAGGGAGGGGGGGAGGGAGGAGGGGAGAGAGAAGAGAGAAGAGNNGAGAGGAGGAGTAGT
>NW_012130077.1:163497-186587 GCF_000143395.1 Atta cephalotes
CGTAACGTAACGTAAGTAACTAAACTACTACTTACTACTACTACGTCCGTCCGGTCCGGTACGGTCGGTCGTACGCTACTACTAACACTTCCTTCTCTCCTCCTTCCTTCCCCCCCTCCCCCTCCTCTCTCTCTCTCTCTCTCTCTCGCTTTCGACTGAGTATACAGTAAACAGGTACAGGTTGTATACGCATTCACGTATACATTGCAACCCGACCAGGCGACGCAGCCAACCAAACTGGTGGTGGGCTGCAGTGTCGCAGTGGAACTCGTAGATAGGGGAAACAATTGCTATCGGCCCGTAACAAATGCGCGGCAACCTGCGTTCGCAAGCTACGCCATCGGAACCACCCTTCCTTCCACCTTCCTTTCCGTTTACCCGCCCCCTACTCCATCCCCGCTCTCTTCGTGAGGCGGCGATCATTATATTTCCTGATTAAAATAACACTAACGCACCCGGTTTTGCGATTCGAGCCCGACCTCCGAGGAACCGCCATCGTCTCGATCAGTACTTCGCATTTCGTATCCCTCCTATCCACGCTCCACCTCGCTACCGGTCCTCTCCGTTTCCTCGGGTATTTGCACAACGAGCGATTCTTGGCTTGGTGCCTGCGCCTTGACTTACGACGCTCGTAAGAGCCTCGTAAGTCAGGCGTTTGAATTCGAGCGTGATTGACTCCGCGACAGGAACAAATAATCCGGACGAATAATCGTATTTCTGTTTAAATATGGATTTTTTTTTAGAAACATCTTTAATTTTTTTAACTTTATAAAGGTCTTTAATTTTAAACAATACGGAAACTGGAGCACAATACAACATAGCTGGAATGAAAATCATGCGTTTGATAAAAAAATTATATTTATATCCAACGATAATCATGTCTTTGTTATTTTTGAAGCAACTGACATTTTATGCAAAATTGTAAGCAGCCCAATGATCCGAACGAGTTCTTGAAATTTGACTAAAGCGGATCTTGTCAACGCGTTCTTTTTTTATCACGCAGAATACAACGAGCAGAATCGAGTTCGTTCCAGCTGATTTAGAGTCCATCTCGCGTCTTGATCCTTCAACAATGAATCTGATCGCAGAGTCGCGACACGGACTCGTTGCTCTTTTCCTGCGTAAATATCTAAATCTCTGGGCCCTTCCATCGCAAAGGAGAAGTCCTCTTTGTGCAAACAATCTCCAGCGATAATCAGAGTCCTCTTGTGTCTCCCGTGCATGGAGCGGCGGTACCGTTTTATGACGAGGTCCGGTAAATCATCTCGCGGGTCCCTCGTGGAAATGTCTCAGGGACGTCATAGGATTCGGTACGCCCGTTTCAGCGAAGGCAAGAATTCCTCTGCCTCCGCGCCGCGCGCACTTCTTCTCCGATCTGCATCCGATAACGAGCTCAACTCGGTGCGGAATATGTGACTGGCCGTGCACGGAGATGCATCACCGTGCCGTTTTTATCTCCACCGTGAAGCAGATTTACAGACGACGACGGATGCAGACGCCGTTCTCGGTAGCGTCTCTATTGGAAGCGAGGGACTTTCATGTTCGTTGGAATTACGGAGATACAAAAATACAAAATCAAAAATTATTTCTCTCAAGAAATGAGAAATATCATTTAATTATAACTATAATTAAAGGTTAGATTCTTTTTATAAAAGACAGTCTCGTTATTTACAATTTATCGCCAGACAGAAAATTTTCTTCATTTCTTGGAATCTAAAATTAACATAATTTCAGCGATTATAAGCGATTATAAGTGATTTGTTCTAGAATGTAAAATATGCAATCGAATTTTGTTTTTCTTGCTTTGTGGCATTAAAGTCAGGCTTAACGGCTATCGCATAAATTTCCGACGCATCGCGATACACTGTACGTACTCGCGTATGAGGAAACTGCGCGCGAGCGAATCTAAAAAGCGAAGCAATGTGCTTCGAGATATACCGCATACAGAAGGGAACACGCGCACTAACACGCGTGTATTTGCGGTCGCTTACCGGTGCGCGTATACGGCTTCATGTGCGTAATTAGAAGCTGCCGTGAACAATGAGGAGTATAACTTTTATTTCGCTTATCCGCGACGCCGATCTACCCTACACCTTCTTCGTGTACTGCTGGATTTGCCGCGACTATGTACGCTCGGTACAGAGTTCACGGGCGAACACAACCGGCGACGACGGTGACCGCGGTACGCAGGAAACTGTTTAACTGATTGTCGCTTCGAGGTAAACTTCGCAGTCACTTTTCCGCACGCTATACGTACTTCCCGCTTGAGTTACTTACCTATGTCACGGACGGAGGTAACATCAGTCGCGAGAGTTGCTACAGGATAATATATCCTCCTATGAGGACATAGGAGACGCATCACGTGACTTTCGATCTTCGCAGATGCTGATTAGAGAAATTTTTTAATTAGGAGATGTGTTATCTTACTATTTATATCATAATTTCTAACTACAATATTTTCAACATTTTCCCGAAGATTTTTTATCAAATATTCTTTTTAATTAATTAAATTTGAATCTAATTATTTTGAATTGCAGAGAAAATATTGCCTTATATGCCTCATTAGAGTAGCTATAATCTACAATGTTTACTATTAAAAATCATTTTTTTCTGGAAGTAAAAGTGCGGGAGGAAAGGCGAGGAGCTGCAGAAACGACTTGGGCACACCGATTATCTAGCTACCCGCCACGTAGCTTCGTATCTAAGAAGTAGAGATGCGTGTTCGTACAGCACCATGCACGAGCACGAATTAACAAGGTTAAACACCTCAGCCGAGTTAACGGGAACATTAACACTCCACGACGATTACGATTAGAGACGTCTCGAGCGAATGAGCGAGGTACGGAGGACTTTGACGCCGCAGGAGGAAAGGCAGGGGAGGGATGAAAGGCGTTAGGGGTGTCGAGGGAGACGGAGAATCAGAGGGAGATTCTTGTCGGTGGAAAAGGCCGAAAATAGGAGATTCGAGGTGGTAAAGGTGGACTTTAACTTCGAAGCCGTATTAAAAGTTCTTCGTGCCAACGCGGATCCTTGCAGTAGACTATAGTCCTGCGCTTATGAAGTAACCTTCTTGCGCATTGTTGTTGTCGAAATGCTATTGACTCTGTAAAAGTAATATATATAATATTCTATACAGCTGAATTAGAAATAGAGAGTAGAATTATGTAAATAAGAGTAACAAAGGGTGTGACGTAATTATGCAACAAGGTTACACGACGACGAGACAGAAATGACCTTAAATAACTTTTTGATATTTCCTTTTTTTTTTACGAGACATTTACACAGTGTAGAATTACTTTTACAGGGAAAGCCATATATTATAGTAATACTGAAACAGTATCATATTTTGAAACAGGGAACAATGAATAAATGAATTATAATAAATCTTGCTTAAGGAAAAGCTGCAAGATTTTAAAAAAGATCCCCGTGTGGCCTTTAAGATTCAAAGACTGGATTGGAAGAAATATTTCGCAAAATTGTCGTCGAGAATATAGCGAACTATTTACTAGCCTCATGTGCAAAGTAAAGTCGTAAAGGTTGATGGTGCGACAAATGGGAAAGGGTCGATGACGGCCGCGGTATTCGGTGCCAAGGGTCAATCAACGGAACGACAATTTCTCGAGCTATTTTCAAGCTCCCGTCGGGGCGACCGGCCGTAGGAATATATCGATAGAACGCGCATTATCATATTATGGAACTCTCCATACAGTTTCAGCCGACCTCCCTTCCTTAATTTAAATTCTATTACACCCGATCTCTATTCCCTCTTTCCTATGAATATTCAAACTGGGCGAGACCCACCCCCGCCCACCGCCTTCCTCCCACCATTTCTATCGGGTATCCAAAGAATTAAATTAATATACCGGACGAAACAGCCCTTGCCACCTTCCTCTCTCCCTTCTCACCTCCTTGCTCCTATCATCTCATCTACGTCGCACCAGCTCGTGCGGAGGAGTTAACCGAGGCATGGAAAGGGGTATATCGTGTCCCCTTAGAAAAGCTTGTCTCGACGGCCATTAACGTCGTTTTCACGTCGAAACGGGATAATTAGCTCGAAAAATCAGAGTTCGATCGATCAAATAAGATTTTCTCGAAGGCTTCACTCGTTTACTCAACAGATATGAATAGAAAGGATTTTTTTCGTTCAAGGCTTTCATTAAAATATAATATAATTCTACATATAATTGTTGTATAAAATAACTGTTCAAGCAAATAGAACTTACTGCATAATTAATGAAAGCCAAAATTTTCTCATGGTGATGAACTGATAAGTTTAAGAAGGAAAATGATGGAATAGGTAGCGTAAATCATTGGTACGCGCATCTTGATGAAAATAGAGCATATGATTACTATCGCTCTGGCAAGTATGTTCCGTTAGTGCTAGTTATTAGATACTACAGCCATCCGTTATAATCTTACAATGTTGCCTCATTACAAGTACTATATATTTATAGTACACTTGGTTGATTCGCCATAATTATCAGTCGTCTACTAAGAAAAAACTGGTATATTTTCGCACAGATCCAAGTATCGCCAGTGGCGCCTTTTTAAATGACTATAGTGATATAATCAAACAAGCTTTCCATATTTATTGCTATCATGCATTATGGAATATTTGATAATATTCTAGAGAAAAAATGCGCACAGACATATTTAATTCCGAATTAAATAATACTTAATATCTCTATCACATATTACACTTTTTGTATACACAAGTATCTTTTTTAATTCAAAATAAGCAATTTATAATCTAACATGAACTATCAATGAGTTCCATCTTGAGTACATTTCATGCCATACGATCATTTTATTTATTCTGTGACTCGAAAGAAGGTAACATTAACTCGGAAAAATCTTCCACGAGTAGCCGGGCGCGGAAAACGCGAGACGGATGGTCGCGGCGCTTCGTAGCACGGCCAAGTTAAGTAGACCATGTCCCCACGATGCTCGTAGCCGTCCGGGAACTCCACTAATGGCGAGATAGGCTTGCTTATTATGTGATAAATATAGAAACATAATTATCGATAAGCGTTAATGAGCATTCCCGTGTGCACGTAGAGTGCATGTCCTTCAGAATCATGCACCCGCGCTTACTCACGCACAACGGCGAAGAGGTGTCCATGCATTGTTCTCGCACGTATGTGAGTTCTATCTTCTCTTTTCCTCTCTATCCCCTCATCTCTTTCGTTCATCTCTCTTCTAGCATTATAAATAAAAGCATACATGCATGTCTTGTCTGCGTGGGGAGGATCGCGATATCAAGGTGGTGTGCGTTCCGCATGGATATCTCCGTGGCCAGTAGGGGTCGGAAAACTCAGTAAGATCACCGATAAATATAGCACATCGAATGAGCACCATGCCCGCCGGTTAGATCTTGCGATCTTGATCGTGGCACGTCGTGCAAGACGCTCCGCGGCGTGGCGGTTGTACGCGGCATTCTCTTATTTTCTCTTATTTCTGCTGCCTTTTTCCTCGCGTTCGTGTGCGGACCTCCTTCTCCTTCTCCTTTTTCCTTCCACTTGGTCGCCGTGTCTGCGAGTGGGTGAAACAGTCGTGTGCGTGCACATGCCTACCGAGTGGAACTCTCTCGCGAGATAATTTGCGAGGGATGATGCTTCGCGTGCGAGTCGACTCGAAGTCCAATCTACTAGGGATCTACTTGAAATCTTTGGCGATGATTCGCCTAGATGCGTTTTTGAAAACGTTGAATGCGAGAAGCACACAAATTGTCCTATTGATTTTAATATTTTACCGTCAATAATAGGTACATATATCTTAGAAAATTTAATATTAATGTTTATGTTTATTAATTGTCACATAATCATTAAAGAATATAATTAATTAAAAAGAAATGAACTTGGAATTATGTAAAAAATATCTATGATAAAATTATGAAGAAAATGACAAAAATATAATACAATTCATAAACAAGATAAAAAATTCAAACTTTTAATGTATGAATAATGTTCAAATAATAAAATAAAACTGACAAATTATTTCCAATTAGTAATATATGACTAAAATATTACATTTTGCATTTGCAAATAATTGACGTAATACTTTTACATTTAAGCTTAAGTATTCTCATATAATTTATTTTACAATCTTATGTCTTGTTAAAATGTGAAAATTACGCTCGTTAAATATTTCGATCTACCATATAAGTACTTATTTTGCACACTGATACATGACAATCTTTTCATATCTCTTCTCAGAATAATTTCGGTGTGCTTCGCTGGCACCTTTTAATCAATGTTACTAATTTAATTCGGTCTGTCACATTAATTCTCATTAATCATCCGATTCCACATTCAAACTTGTCTCAAAGATTCGATTAAAGCTGACATGAATACCAGTGACAGACATACCAGACGAGAATCTTTATGCTTCCGGGGCGTAATCAATCCCGAGACTCACTTGTGCCCTTACAGAAATTGGAAAATATAATAATGGGAGAAGTAATCACGTTTCAAGTCAATGCTCTGATCGCACTCGGTGATATTCAATGACATCTTCAACTTTGCACATTTGGAAGATAAATATTTATGTTGGCACGAAGTAACTGATCGATGAAGAAGTATATACGTGTCCATTGAGCTATTTAATATGGAAAATAGCAAGAAACGAGAAAAGGAGGAGGAAGTGATGGAGAATCTTCGGTAATCTAGATCGGCATGAATCTAGCGGACCATTTCTATCAACGTGTTGAACGAAAAGAAGAGAGAGACGACGAGCTAGATTCGTGATACCGATAGCATGTTCGTCCCAGGACCTACAGGAATCCGAAAACACACGCAGGTCCGTAACAAGATCCCGTTAAGACACTCAGTTTGTTGGTCTCGGGAGAGCGCAATCTTCGAAATCAAACGAAGACATAGATCATTCTAAAAATATATTCTCACTATTGCTGCCGCCGTTGTCGCCGTAACCTTCACCTTCTTCATCTTCCTCGTCGGACACCGTCAGGGTAGATAATACAAAGCGTCAGGACGATAAGGTATTCGCATAACTCCTTTTGAATTATTTGAGTTATTTCACTATTAGATACGGTATGCGGCCCTTGCGAGCCACGACGACGACGACGCCGCCGAAGCAAACATTCGAGCACGACGCGATGCTGTAGTCTCGTGCTCTCGCGACTTTAGTGTGTCTCCGAAATTGTGCGTTCTAATCCTCTTATAAAACGCCCTTTCGTTATTAATAATGCGCGTCAGAAAGTGCTTTATGTCCGCGTCGATGTTGACACGTAGCGATTAGCGGAAATAATAATCCCGTTAATTCGGTAATAATTGGAGAGTGATATATATATATATATATATATATATATATATATATATATATATATTAATCACGATTACAATAAAAAAGATGATAACAGTTTTACCAGGAAATGTAATATTATGTTGTAATTAACAATTTATTAATGTCGAATAATGTCTAATGTTTACAGAAGGGATTAATTAGAGCTTTAAAGAATAAATTTTAGGAGAAGTTTATACTTTGAATTATGAGTCTGCTGAAGTCTTGTCTCAGTTGTTCTGTCTATTGTACTCTGAAAATGACTCTCGTGCTCTATTTAATCAAATCTCCTTTTTCATTCCCGGCGATCGCACATCTCCGGACTATTGTCCGCGTCGCGACGCCGGGAAAGCGCGCGCATCAGGCGTCGTCCAGCTGATAATTGTAAGTGAGCGCTCAGCTCGAGCGGACGCACGAGGTGTGACGACGGCGCGTCTCGGCGATTATCACGTCCGTCACGATTATGCGAACCGTCACGTACCGACGCCGACGACGACGACGACGATGACGACGACGACGTCGACGACGACGACGACGATGTTGTCGGGCGAAAGAGAGACCAGGCGATTCTCCATGTGCAACGCGTCGTTCTCGGTCATCATACAATGGCATGCATGGCGGATTGCTAATTTTTATAACTGTTTTTCACAAACAACCGCTTTTTCCGGCCTCTATGAATTACGCTCATCTTCACGAATGATGACTTCCCAGCACCCGAGGTTGAGATAATTTTTCTAACATTCTGCCTTTCCCTACTCCGTAAAATAAATAAGATAATCAAATATTTTTAACTATTAAATTATATTATTTTATGAAATATTTCTAGATACAGAAAAGATTTCAATGCTATTATTCTTCGATTTATCATAAAATAGGATCGCTATAAGGACAATCTATTTATTGTTAATAGAAGGATAGTTTATTTTTAAATGAAAAATTTCTTAATTAAAATGAAATTATTTTGGACATCAGTTTCGTGGTAAATACTGTGGCGTCAGCATCGTGATTTGTACTGATTTGTATTATGTATCAAGCCAGAAATACAATGGAAAAGGCAATAGAAACAGGGAATAAGAGATTTCAACATCTATCAGAAAGCATCCATTCTAATATAATATACATGATTCCTGATAGATTGAAATTTATTATTTCTTGTTCCTATTGCCTTTTTTTTTGCTTTTCATTGTGTTTCTGGCTTCAGGAGAGATTTATTCTAAATCTAAAGAATGTAATTTATTAAATATGTATTATTCTCTCAAGACAATAAGTCGATTTTATTTAATTGAGAAAGAAGAATAGGAATTATTGATCTTAATATTTATTGATCTTAATTATTTATTGCTTTTACAAAAATATTTTTTATTTCATTATCAAAAATCTTTTCTGAAAGAGAATTGAAAAGTTTTTTGTTAATTTTGATATAAATCCGTATGATTAATCTTTTATTGCAAAATGTGACAACTATGAGATATACATGGAAAATAATCTATATATTTTACTGTTTTTTCACAATTTTCTTTGTCTTTCTTCATGATTCTGTCTTTCTCTATCATACGCATGCATTCTCCATCTATTTCTCGTTCCCGAAGAAAGAAGCACAACTTTTTACCCGGTCGCCTCGTTTGAAGGTTCAACGTCGCACATTCTTTCTCTTTCTCTCTTTCTGTCTTTTTCTGTCCCCGCTTGTTTCCTGCTTCCTCTTGGTCGACGGCATCTTCGTTTGTTGCTTATGTATCCTTGTCGCTCGCTCTTTAATCGAGGCGACAGTGCTTGGCCGGGACATTAGCCGCTCACCGCCATGAAACTTCGTTCGACCGTATTAACTATGGCCGCGCGATTGTTCGCGCCGCGCCGAGACGACCGCGTGATGATTTCACCGGAAATCCACGACGCGGTGCGTAAACAGCGTGTCCATGCTGTCGACCGATAGTCGACACTGGACAATCGCTGATGGGTATCGAAATGGTCGACGCGCTCTCAAGAAAGCACAGGTCGGAGAAATTTGTAGAGGAATAATCTTTCCCACGCGAATTTCTTTCTGTTTTTGGGTCAGATGAAAATGATTATGAGTCTGATTCATTTGAATGATTTGAGAAATTTTTAAAAGCTTGAAACACTCTAAATGTGATCATAATTCCGTATTTTTCTCGTTTCTTTATCGCAGTTAATTACACAAAATTTTAGGAACACGATATATATTTTTAGATTTCATTTATATTAAATTTATCAAATTCAATTTTTGCATGTAGACTTATCAAGATTTAATTATTTTTTTTAATCACATGTAATTTGAGATAATAGAAGTATTGTTGTGCACAAAATTCATTTGATTTATATACAATAGAATTTGTAATAATTGCTACCTATTAGAGTTGAATATATTACCTAATTAAATATTTTAAGTTAATATATATATGCACCTAATTAAGACGTGTCTTAATTATATAATTTTAATTTTTCAATTTTGCAGACATACAAGTCTATATTCGCATTACTAAATGCTAAAAACTGATATCTCAAGTAAATTGTGAACTTCGAGAAATTTAATTAATGAGTATTTAAAGAACGTTGCTATTGAAAGCAGATCTAAAAGGAACAATTGATCGTGCCATGCGCGCGTCTTGACTATTTTTAATTCTACTTACTTTCAGGTACAGACAGCCATAAATAGTTAGCGAATGTTTTTCCTGAGCGCGATTATAAAATATATTTAATCAGGCGATTTCATTTATCGTCTCGCCGAGAGAAGGCACATCGTGTGCGTATGCACGGATGCATCTTTTTCCTTTTATCCCATAGGCCCTCGACGAGCATTAGGCGCGATTACCGCTCGGTTATTATTATTCCGGCAGGTTAAAAGCGTCGGGTGTCGCTACGGAGTGTCATGACTGTCTTGGAAGTCGTTACGCGGGCTTTTCGCTGAGAAAAGTCGGTCGTAGATCGCGCGTTTAAGCCCAAGCTCGTGTCGGCCGCACGACAGCCGTTACAACATATTATAGAAACATAATGTGGTGTAAGGCGGGGGTGCAGCAGAGACGTTGTGGAGGGTGTATGTACAAGACTAAGCGAAGAGCACAGCTTCTTCGGTGGCTTCTGCTTATCTGTCACGGTACAGTGTACCTTTTAACTTACATTCCTAGTCGTTCTGCTCTCACGCGCATATTAATAATAATATTCTCGTTGCCATGTCGTGTCTAGGCCAGGGGCAGCGACCGAGAACAAGAAGTTCACGTGTCGTCTAAATGAAAAGACGAAGAATGCAATCTCGTTGAGATCTTCCTAATACTTTAAATGTAGTAGTCGCAACAGTTTTATGAGAACAACTCACTTGACAAAAATTTCTTGTAATCTATTTTTTGTATCCTTGTAATATATTTGTTGTATCCTACGATAAAAAGAAGGATATCATAATTTTTTTACATAAGTTCTTTAGTATAAAAAGTTAATAATCTTATTTCGTGTGAAATCACAAAATGTAAAAATTCTCTCAAGGTATATAAAATGTTTAGTTATACGTGAAACGATTAAAAAGAATTATTTTATCTATATTTGATTTTTTCGCTTGATGTGTCTATGGAAAATCTTTAAAGTATTTCATCTGTGTATGCAAGTTCGCCATTTCATCGAGCGTATTAAAACGAAAGTCCTCGCACTCGGTCGTCCGCTCATTGAACATCGCGACGCAGTGATGGCTGTTCAATGGCTCGTGGAGAAGTGCCGCGCATCCGGTGAAATTCCAGTGGCATTCTGTATCATGGTCTCTCGCGAGTGTGTGCATCTCCTGGATTTTCCTCATTCCCCTTCAACTCGACGCTTCCTCGTCCCCCGGTTTTCGTCTATTCGTCCTGTTTTCAGTCGCTTAGCGCGGAGATTTGATTTGTCGCGCCGCGTTCGTGGTTTTGAGCTACGATAATGGCGCCTTCTTGGGTTTACACCAAGGTCCGTCTCTACGAGTTAAGCGGCGAACATCCGTCCGACAATATACAAGGATGTGTTATGCTCGAGTTCATTTCGCGCCGCGATTCCTAGTCAGACGTTCAAGAAGGAATCCTTTCTCCTCCTAGTCACTTACAAAGAACAATTGCTTCAATTTAAATCTATGCGCGCAGTAAAATTGCGACGAAATGAGAGAAGACGGAAGAAAATTTGTCCGATTAGAGGACGGACATCCCGTCTTACAAAGCTTTTTACAATTAAAAGGATGTTTTTTCTCATCGAAAATGGTTTATATCTATTAGTTACGTTCATAGACAATCTGATAATTAATAAAATATTCTACTTTCTATTATTTTTGCAATTTTTGTATCGACGAAAACTTGCTAAAAGAGAAATAACTGATAAAAAGAGTTTAAACGACAACAAGTATTTCTTTTTTGAATAGACCACGTGATAGCTGTTTTATGAACATAAAAGTTCTGTTTTCTATAGCTGAGCTAGTAATAATACATTTTTGGAATTTAAAATGAAATAGATACATGTTCGATTTATGATGACAGACAATGATATTCAACGGAGACTATAAGGATGTAATGTAACTGTAATGAGAAAATATAATTGTCCCTATTAATATGCTTTTTTCAGTAATAATTGTATATTACTGAATTAATTATTAAATATTGTAATAATTAATTTTAGCTGCTTGCAATTAATATCAGTTTTTCAACTATTTCTTTTTCTTATAATATTTCTTTAATCTAAGCAATGTTAATACTTTATAATGCTTTTAAAAATAGGAAACATATTTTTGTTCCTATTAGTGAGCCCTTTAAGCGACGATGGCCCTATTAATTTGTCCCCAATTTGTATGCCTACACATTTGATTCATTTTAACATATAGATACTAAAAAGTAATAAATTTAAGCTAATTTATATTAATTTATATAAGCTAATTGTATATATTATATAAATCATTATTTCAATTATCTTTATTTCAATGTACACTCATAACACAACGTTCTTACCTCCAAGAGCACATTAAGGACAAGCTTAAAATTTTGCGATATATATTACTGCACACAAATTCTTTCGAAAAATATTTAAAATACTTTAATACTCAAAAAATAAAATATTATCTTCAGTATCGTATGCATTAATAATTAACTTAACAAAAAAAATATTTTTTCTTATTTATTTGTGCTAGTTTTCTTTATGACTTATCGAAATATAAAAACACACTAATAGAAACAGGCACAGTAATTGGGACAGTTACCCTATTATTTGTAATCTGTTCAGCTATAATATCATTGTCATCATCTTTATCGGTTGGCTATGTATTTTTATTACAGGATCCGTGCTTTACGTGTCCACGAGTCTTCGCCAACGAGAATCGCGAAAGTAATGACACGGCCGGATGCGGTCGAAAGGCGTCAGTCTACGGGAGAATAAATTTGCTTACCGGTTTCACGAACCGCCGCTACCCCGTCGCGCGTTGCCCGGTGAACGACGAATCGTCATCGCCAAGCCGTCTTTCTCGAAACCGTTCTCCGCGCAAAGTTCTCACGAATCCGCTTCTAGACCGCCTCCACGGATTTAGCAATTAATTATTTTAGTGTTCACCTGCGAGCTGGGTCGCAATGCTAGCTCTTACGCGTCTTGCTCAATATATTACGATTTATGAGACAGGACCACTTACGCGTAACAGAAACAACATTGAATTCGAGGCAGCAGGCGAAAGATGAGAAATTTTAAGAAAGAAGTTTTAAGCTGATATTTATAGTCAATCATTCTTGTATTTCAGATTGTTTTAAGTACAGTCTTAAAATGTCATAAGTCAATCAGAGGGCTGTATCTAAGACATTAGACATCTTAAAATAGGACAATGAATATCGCCCTTAATCTCTTTAATTTTTATCTTTTTAACTTATTTGTACGATATTTAATGTATAGGATCCGTGCTTTACGACAAAAATTTATAGAATTATGATGTGATTAACGTATATTATATTTTCAATTTCTAATATCAATTTAATTAAAATTTTTTTATTTAAACATAACAATTCTTATTTTTACTGTTTTGATTTTTGCTAACTACGCTCTTAAGTTAATGTGCGGAAGAAGAAGAAGATTATATGTATCACACGAATAGAGATATAGGCACACGGGCGCCATGGCTATAGTTGCCAAGTGTGTAATAAGATATCCGCGGATACTCGAAGTCCTCAATTGGCTAATTTACCGGCAGTTAGCGGCTATCCGACCGCTTAGGTCATCCCAACGTGGCGGGGCATTCGGCCTGAATAATTTATAACTGCCTGTTTACGAGAATTGAGAATAATGAATTTCAACAGCTCACACTCCGACGCATCATTGATGGGCTACATTCGGTCAACGGGTCGACTCGGATGTTCGTTATTAGGCGATACGATGACGCGACATGACATTCACAAATAACATCCTTTTTCGAAGCGCTCTCGGCTAACGATGGTGTAATAGTGCGTAATGCGCGGTTCACATCGAGCATCGAGTCGAGGACAAATGTCTACTGTATGCTGTCGATCCGAAGAAAATTTATGGGAACGATAGATATTACAAGCACATTTTCTGCGAAAACATCTGTTATGTTTACGATTCCCCGATCTCGAATAAGACGTGTTTAAATCTCTGATGAATTCCTCACTCATATCGCGTTAGAGAACATCGCATATTTTTAAAAAATTAATTAATTTTTACTATACCTTTTTTATTTTTATGATATATAAGAATTTTACATATAATTAAGATACAAAACGAGGATAGCTGCTTATGCACATTTAATATAATTTTATTTTAAGTATCTTTTTCATATAATAATCACGTATTTATCAAAATTATTTGCTTATGATTTATTAAATTGATTATTAAATTGATTTTTTTTGCATTTTTTATCGTAAAATAGACCTCATTCGCGAGTCTCTCAAGTCAATGCCGGTTAATCCATATTTTCCATCCGCGCTCGCTAATACACGTCGAATACGCGATCACGCGTGGGTGTCCGGCATCGGTCCGCTTCCGGTAGGCGAGCTGTGCCGTGGTCGACGAGAAGTGGAGGATGGCAGATGGTCCGAGCGACGAGGAGAGACGGCGGAACCGGACAGCCCAACGTAAGTGAGCAGTCAGAGAGATGGCGCCTAATAGATTGGTTTGTAGGTGGACGCATTATCTCTCGCACGCGGACAGTACCGACACACTTGATACACGCTTGATCGCGCTCATGGCATCGCTTCGTGTACGTGTATCACGGGCAATACGAGCGACCGAGGCCGAGGGCGGAAATTAGTAATGTAGCAATGAGCACCGTGCTGACTAAAGCCCAACGAGTCGTAGCTTTGGATAGCACGGTGGGACGCTTGAGAGGTGGAAGTGGCGCTGGTCAGAGAGGAGGAGGCGAGAGTCGCATCATGACCATCTTGTTTGACGAGTGAGCCACTAAAGAGAACGGCGGAAATTAAGGAGCTTGGCGATACATAAATTGTCACTGTGTATTGCTTTAATTATTTTAACTTTCAGTCGGCCGCTTCGCGACTATCGCAACATATGATATAATCATTAAATTGGTTTAATTATAAACTTTGTCTCTTCTTTTGGAAATTGTTATGGGCCGTATTCACGAAGATGTTATGGAATGTTGCTTTTATGGAACGTTTCGATAAGATTTCTAATGTAGTAACATTGCTATCTTAGCAATAACTTTTTAATACTATGCTTTGTTTCTCATAAATTGCTGTATTATTTAGTGATATAAAATAAGCGTTATATGAGACTTATAGTCGCCGTTCGCGGTGATAAATATTATCGTCTGACAACAATGTGCCTTCGAACATCTATTACTTGCATGTGAAAGAAAGGATTTATCGGTAATATTGTCTCAACTGAGAATTCTACGTCTTTTATTACAAGATACGTTCCTGGCGAGAGAAGTGCGCTCGTCTACATGACAATATTTACTCGGTTGTCAGTTGTTCGTCTGTCTGCGATGCGTCTGCTAAGAAATATCGCAGGATTTTCTTCCATTTCGAAAAACGAAATATAGTGTCTCGTTATATGTACGTGCTTTTTACTCAAACACACGCACACACGCACACACGCACACACACACACACACACACACACACACACACACACACACACACACACACACACACACACACACACACACACACACACACACACATATGACGACATTCTTTTCAAAAGTTGCATTACATATTAATTGTGCGAAGCAGGTGTACAATATTAATCGATTTTGTGAAAATCGACTTGTGTTATGAAACGTAAAATCAAGAGATACTCGCGCCTGCGAAAATTCTTTTTCTTTTTTTCCGATATAAAAAGTGAAACGAGGTAAAAAGCGGTACCGCGAATCTAATCGACAGCTTCATAAAATTGAACACATAAAATCATAAAATCAACTCTGTCTGAAATAGCCCGCCAGGAAAATATTTACAGTCCTTTTTGGCCGCTCTCGTTCCTGCAATCCTTTGCCAAGTAGCAATGGGTTTGAGTGACAACAAAATTTTTTAGTATAGAAAATTTTCTGCTTTTGAAAATTTCCAGAAATAAAAATAAACAAGCTACATTTTGAACAACATAATCCGATTGGAAATATTACATATCGTGTTGAATATTCTTGCTCAGTATTTTTAATACTTTAATTTTTTATCGTAAATAATAAAAGTATTATTTATCTCATAGTTAAATTAATTTTACAAAAATATTAAGTTGTACGATAAACAAACCAATCACTCGAAATCTTTCTTTTCTTTTGGAAAGACTTTGATTGGCTTTCACAATTCTTCTTGAATTTCAAAATGAAATTGGCCACCGACATTTCATTCTATTCGGTCGTACTTTTCAGTGAAATATACATGTTTCTCTGCCGCTAACTCGAAATCCGAAGATTCGAGACACGCGGTCGGTGGTCAGCGCCGCCGGTTATCTAGGAGCTTTTACTACCAGCGCCAATACTCACTTTAGTGGTGGATCGATTCGAAGATATGCAAGCAATAAGCGTTTAATTGCACAGGATTCCTCATCGTAGCAGTCTCTTTAGAGCCGCCAGCAGTCCTGCGGACTATAAAAGGCATCGGACCTATAAAATGCATCCTTGGCTGGACGGTCGTTTCTGCACCATTGTATGCATGCGTATGTGCCCCTCTCTTAAGCTTCCATCTCTGTCTCTCTGCTTGTTTCCTTTTCTCACTTCCTCTTAATCGTTCTTTATCCATCTCCTTTGCCCTGCCTCGCGTTATCCATCTTCCCTTTCTATTTGATTGGTCGCTGCTCTTGCACGCGGATCTCGTAAGAACAAAGATATGATTTTACTGTCGGTACGACTCATCTTACCACACATATATACTTACACACTCACAATCTCATCTATATACTTTACGTTCTTGAGTCTACCATTGACTCAACATCTGATTAAATAAAAGTTTTCATAATGTGCAAATATATGTGCTAGCGTTTTTATATGCCATAATGATGCTATTAATTGATATTATCGATTATTTAAAAGTAGATATCGATTATTTAAAATTTATGAAATTATATGAAGACAATAGGAGTTAAAACGGAAAATATGAGTAATACGCTGTAATTAGATTGTAAATAAAATATAATATTATTAATATTAATTAATTATAAGTAAAAATATAAATCATTTAATACAGAATGTTTCGATTCTTCTTAGAATCAGCTTACAATTGGTGAAGATATTTAATCCTTATGATAGGAACATCTATCTTTTATTAGAATGTGCAATAACAAAAAATATATTTCTTAAATCCATATTGATTGAATCAATTTACAGAGAGGAGATCCATCCTTAGAATTAAAGCAAGCGGTGACATGGTCGAATTTACTTTGTTTATAGATCTTTTTGCATGAACCAAAAGTAAGCATAATTAAGAGAAAATGTTGAGAGAAGCTGCGCGTAGATACGCAGATTAAATTGTTGAACATTTATATAAATTAATTTAGATCTCTCAAGAACGACACTCATGATACTGTGATTTTCCCGTTATTACTGCATATACAGACAGGAAGAGATGAAAGATTAGTATTTGTACAGAGTAGAAATGTTTTATTAACAAATAACTCAGTATTTACGAACGTCCTTCGTAAATCTTTATAATAAAATATATTTTATAATAATATATGTAATGATTTCGACTGAATACGAGTATAATAAGTGAATGTTTTGTTTTAAAGAAATAAATGAAATAGTTTTATTGACATTGTATGTATGTAGAAAATGCAGGATTGAGATATCGTGATAACCTCCTAATACGAAATAATATATATGGAATATCAATAAAAACAATTTCTCTTGGTTGCCTTCAGTATCCTTATTAAATGGTAGGACCATTAAAAACCTGTTATCCAATTAACCGCAACTAATTAAGTAACTCGAATCAATGTACATTGATTTCATTCCGTTTTCATATGCGATATTTTAGCAAGATCGAGTAATGTCTCGTTTCTCTCGTAGTCACAGATATATATATTTCGACATATTTATTACCCCTAGGAAAACTTAATAATTATGTGCGCAGAGGGCACGGGAATCTACTCGGGCGTGGCTTGATAACGAATACCAATTGTAATTACTTCGTCGGCCATGCACCGGGAGAAAGATACATATTTGCTTAATCGGCTAGCACACCAGCGCGCCGGAAAGAAGTGGAACAGTAAGATATCCTATTAATTAAGACTCTCCAGATGGCTGAAATTACTTCGTCTCCGGCTTCGCTCATGTTGAATATCCCCTTCGATTTGACGTCGTCGAAGGAACTTATATCTATTATAACTATTACATCTTGCAGAACTTATTATCCCGTAAAGATGCAACGCCGGAAATCGTCTAATTTTATTCCAGTATCTGCTATTATAATGCAAAACTAATTTAGTTACTTTTATCAAAAATTAATCCAAAAGTTGAATGCTTGCTAATATTCGCGATATATTTTAAGATATAACGCAAAATTATTTGGTACAGTTTGTTTGATATTTGTATTTATAGAAATGCCTTGAGAATTTATGTTCGCAAACGTTAATTAATGTATGATGCTGTTCACCAGTGATTGCTCGAAACGCAGATTTTATATTCGGTTTGCCCGTCGCACTGATTCATACAGGCGGTTACGTAACGAAGTAACAACGAAAGCATCGTCGTTTCGCGGTGGAGCCACAATTTCCCCAGCGCTCTTCAAGAAAATCAGATAAACCTTCGACGATTTTAGTAACGATTACTCTGCAGCTCGGAGAGCAACATCTCGCTAATGCACAATTGTGCAAGCGCGCCGGCTGCTCGGCGACGAATGGTGCGGGGTAGTAAGGGGAATCGCAAGAGGAGAAGGATATAAAATTAATAGTGATCTAGATTTCTAGATTGCGGGGAATGCGAGCAATTGCGAATCGTGGGAGTGTGGGCCTCGCGAAGGGAGAGATATATGAAATTTAATACGTTCGACATGGAGACGCGCGCGAACAGAGGGAAGGAAGGGAGGGAGGGAGGGAGGGAGAGAGGATATTGCAGAAGAGAGGCGTACGAGAGCGAAGAGGAAAGAGATAGATAAGGGAGTGAGAGCTGCAGAGACACATAACGAATGCCATTCCTGACCCGCATGGTTCCGCGCACATCGCATTATTGTTTGGCTTCAATTAAACTTCCATTTTATGTAATGCCTCAGCCGTCATTTACGTATCGCGATTCTCATAAGCCGCGAACGCATAACTTCCTCGTGAAGAAATTGTGCAGCGGCTGGGTACTGCGCACTTCGCTCGTGTGAACTGTCGCGGGAATCTGTCATTGGTTTCTAAGTGTTAGATCGCCAGCAGCAATTTAAATACAATATCGAGTACGTGTACGTGTGTCGTTATAATTGTAATTCTGTATCATTGTATGAAATTTTTTACATATGCACTGTTAAAATATTTTTAATTCCATTAATCGCATAATATAGTCTATTTAAATGATTCAAAATAGTTTTCAGATCGATTAATAATTATTCATTTTTTAAATCAAAATCGGAAGAAAAAAATTGGAGTCTTGTATGCGAAACTTCTTCTTGACATGGCAATTCAAGTTGCCGAATGCCAATGTCAAGTTAAACATAGCAATACAAATGTATCAAAAATATACGGAGAATTTTTCATTGATAATATCTCTTCATTAAATATTCGTTTCGTGCGCCGCCGAGTCATTCCATAAACCTCATTAAAAATTAAAAGTAATTACGAGGCCAAAAACACCACACCTGTCACACCGGTTTTGAATTCCGCTGTAAAACGCCGAGATTTTGAATCATCAGTACGAATCCGGTGAATAAGCGCCGTTACTTTTAACTAGCTCGAGAGAGGGAGAGAACATCGGGGTTCTCTCGTCGTTCTCTAATCTCGACAATTATCATCGCGTAGGTACACCATGCCGACTAACTTTTACGAGCGGTTTGGAGGTGAGAAGAAGAAGCCGTTCAGGTAAATGCACGTCGACAAACGTCTCCGTCAACGTGTTACCAGCGATGACCCGCGAACGACTTCCCACGGCTCCGCGTCAAGAGAAGAGAGCCGGTCCTTGTCATTAATTTTAGACGATCTACGTTAGTAACAACGGGTACCAAAGTAGCCGAAGTTTATCAACCATTGTTGCTTCTGATTTAATGAGTGTTAAATGGTGAGATTTTTTTCCTCTTAACAAGACTTGAAGATCATTGATGGAAATTATCATTGATTGAATTGACATGTTAATTAAATTTATAGATTTCTCAGAAATCTACAGATACTCTATACGAATACATTTAATAATAAGCTGTTATTATTAAAAAATATTTCTTTTAATCGAGTGAATAATATTACAAAGTGCAGTTGCTAATGAACACAAGTAATGCGAAACGTATAATTTTCGAGTAATACCATGTACTTCTTTTGCAACGATAGTTTCGAATTTCAGAAGCTCTTTACGGTTGAAGAGCATGGCGAGTAGATCGGTCACGAGCGGAGGTCGTTCTTCGTGACAGGCCAACTGGCGCAGATGAATTTACATGTACGGCGTAAACTGAGTGAGCTGTTTCTGCAGCGTGTTCAAGGAAGTAGAGAAAGAGAGATGGATAGCGAAAATGAAGAAGGAGATGGATGGAGAGAGAAAGAGAGAAAGAGAGAGAATAGCGTATTAACGAGCTTAAACGAACGGAAACTAAGTGTCTCGGCTCGGAGTAAAATTAATTAATCGCAATCATCCAAAGTGCTATGACGATCGCACTCGCTGGCGTCTCGCCTAAATTCTTTGTTTTCCCATATTTGACATAGTAGTTCATTTTCATCCTTCTAAACGACTATTTTCATATGACATAAAGCATGCAGAATTTATTGATCAATTATAAAATTTGGATTCTTTATTTTCTAAGAATTCGAGAAAATGTACGTATTTAATTCTTATATTTAGACTTAATTTTGAAGAATATTATTTCATGGACTATCAATTTGAGGCAAATGTTAAATATACAAAATAAAGACACCTTTGTTCGTGCACAATCATTCGCCGATTTCCAAAACAATTACGCTTAAAAGTTGAATTATTAACGACGGGATGTCCTGTAAAATTAAAATATACCAGTCAAAAACAGGTTTTGCCCATCAAATATTAATGAGATATCCATAATACTTTGTGTTTTGTATGAATCATCACGAGACAAAACGATCGTCTTACTATTAAATATTGTTCGTAAAATTTCTATCAAATTTTTTCAGGTTTCTTAAATTCTTCTTTGTATTATCGATTGTTGCATATCTCGTTTTTCAATGTTCTCCTTAACAGTCATTAATCTTTTTATTTGTCAGGATAAGTTCGATTATATATTATCTGAACTATTTATTTAATCATTAAACTATGATTGAAAATAATGTATCGATTTATAAAAGTTTAAATCATTTCTGTGAGTACATTATTTACTGGTACTAAGTACATTTAATAGAAGAATCTTTCTGAACGTAATTTCACATCGATACTAAGCAACAGCGTGTCGTCGGCCTTCAGGGTTATAGAGACACGAAGGAAAACACCGGCGCGTTGCCACGGTTAAATCCGCGTCTGAGGAAAGAATGCGCGATGGCCGCCACATCGCATCCGCGAGATCTCGCGTGTCTTTGTCTCCCGAGGCTCAGTTGGCGACCTCTAGGCATTGCTGGTGCACGCACCAGGTGCCTGTAATCGTTCACAAATTAACGTCGCTGGGGCAACTTCTTCTCCTTGCCCGCGGATTTACCACTGTTGCCGTATAAGGGCAATATTACGGACCCGTGCCCTTACCTAACCGTGCCGCGGACATATTTCAATCATTTCGTTGGCTGGTCTTTACACGTAGACATAGTCGCAGCTCATCTATGGGGATTCTCTTTGGAAAGGAAACAAAGATATTGCAGGGAAAGGATGGTTTTGCTAAAGTATGTATCTAAAAATTTAGCTAGATACAGAAAAATAATTTTATTGGACCATCAAAATTATGTAGGACGCTTAAGTTGATTAAGTTGAGTTTTAAACAATTAAAACTTTTTGTAGCATTGCTTATTGCTGTTATACTTGAGTGTCTTAAAAAATTTAAAAGCTAGATACAAATCTGAAAATAATTATTTTGATAGTTCCATATAATTATTTTCAGATTTGTATCTAGTATGTAGCTAAATTTTTTTATGCTTTAGCAAAATCGTTCTTTCATGAACGGATGTAAAGAATTTAAGAGTAATAAAAGAATTATATCGAATGATATTTAAATCCATTCGAATAAGGCATTACTCCATTAGCCTTGTGTTTCAGCAACGCGACGGACGCAAGTAGATAATAAAATTAATTATCTGTATTCACATTTTATTGAGCTTTATCTCAGCAGAATTTTAATCTTGGGCTCAATTAGCGAAATACTTATACGGAATGCATGATTATAAAATTGCAATGCACTTCTCTGTTATATTAAAAAAACAGATATTATATGCTGATGGATATCGCGTGCAACCAACTTCAAAAATGCATGCTGTGATAATTATCATGACGACAACTCACGTGGGACTGAATCGGTACACTTTCTCCGCGCGCGAAGTGTTACACACATATTTGGAAAGGGCCAAGAATCGCTCGTTTCCTTTATTTCAGCAGCCACTTTCTTCCTCATTGCCGTTCATCGGAAGCAAGGGTTATCACGATAGTTACCGCGGCAGGTGTCCGCCTCTCACCGAGCAATCTCGCCAATCCGTTCGTCGCATCACGAAAGCGCGTCTCGTTGACGAACGGTTGTCACTGGCGAACGTCACCACGACCATTACCTGTCCCAGCGAACGTTCTCACACTCTCAGCCGGATTTGTACGGATCCTCACAGATAAGATCTACATGAAAAAAAGGAGACAAGAAAAAAATCCGACGTCGTTACTCAACGAGTTAACGCGTGCAGATATATGCGAGGCAACCTAACTGAGCAGCAGTTGCGCATTCAGAATGTACATACGCTTTCAGAACTCTCGCTTCGGTGCCTCTTTTTCAACGATACTCCTAATTTATGAATATTACCCGCTCCTGCGAGTTGCTCTCTTAGTTGGGGCACATAATAAAACGCGATGGACGCGTATGCGTCATCGCGGATGTACGTCCGCGCGTATGCTCGCTAGTATTGTCAGTGTGTGAAGAAGAGAGGGAAGAAGAGATTGAGAGAGAGAGAGAGAGAGA
Source organism: Atta cephalotes (assembly GCF_000143395.1). Taxonomy (NCBI): domain Eukaryota; kingdom Metazoa; phylum Arthropoda; class Insecta; order Hymenoptera; family Formicidae; genus Atta; species Atta cephalotes. Next base: position 186,486 of record NW_012130077.1, read on the forward strand.
GAGAGAGAGAGAGAGAGGAGGGAGGAGGAGGGAGGGAGGGAGGGAGGGAGGGAGGGAGGGAGGAGAGTAGTAGAGAGGAAGAAAGAAGAGAGAGTGTAGTNT
>NW_012130077.1:186872-190184 GCF_000143395.1 Atta cephalotes
GAGGGAGGGAGGGAGGGAGGGAGGGAGGGAGGGAGAGATAAGTGAGAGGTAGAAAAAGAAGAAGAAGGCTCTTGGAAGTCGTTCTTCTTTGACCTTAGACCATAATCGTCGTTTCCGAAAGTCGATCCTATAGACGTGGTCATTTTATAAGACGATATTAATTGCCGAGCTGGCGACGTCTGTAAAGCGTGTCGAGTAAATTGTGTACGAGGACGGCGATTGAATATAATAATTCCTACCGTGGGAGGTGGAAGGATATAGAAGCGTACTTCCGGATTAGACCAGCAAATGTTGCGCGTCGAGATCATTAAGAAGATTATGTATGTGCATATGCATATTCCAAAACCATTAATTTTTCAATTTACACGCTTCACTTGCAGATTATTTTTTTTTTTCTATTTCTTCAATTATTCGTATTAGTTTTCTCGTAAACTGAACGAAGTTACGGATGAATGTGGCACGAAACGCTTTCAAGATTGAAGGGAGAAAAATTCTCTTGGCACACACAACGATAAGCAACATATAATTTACAAGATGTTATACTTGAAGCATCGGTGGTGTACCGGCATATTTGAACTCGCTATAAAGTTTCTGTCAAATTTATCGCAAAACTCGTTGCAAAGTCTGAAGCATGTTAACTTCAAGATTGGTTTCACCCTCTCGTCCAAGTACATCGTTTCGTAAAAGTATGCCATAAGCTAAGAGACTGTGGAAAATTAAGTAATTATCACAGGATAATTACGTTTACAGGCACAATATGAACTTCGGTTATAAATTACGGATCGTGGAACGTTATAACGTGTTCGCTAACTTAAATAAATTCTGTGTAATCTCACGATATAATTTATTATACTATTATAATATATTCTTAAAATTTTAGCAATCAATATCTAGAGTAGGTATACAGTCTTTTCAGTTGGCTGTATACATATATATATGTGTGTGTGTATATGTGTGTGTGCGTGTGTGTGTGTGTGTGTGTGTGTGGGTGGGTGGGTGGGCGCGTGCGTGCGCGCGCGCGTGTGTGTGTGTGTGTGTATATATATATATATATATATATACTACTGTAGAGCAGATAAATGTGCGATGTACATTGATGTTTTACTTCTTTCAAACGCAGGATGAATTTTGCAAAAGTACAAGTCTGATGTCGCTATACATCTTTTTTTTTCAAAAAATATGCTTAATCCAAGATGCAAATGGCTCGTATCCCCTTCGTGCTTTTATTACTGGCATTATTTGCACGCCGCGATATAAATAATCGCGCGTATCCTCGCCGGGCGCTGTTTTACACGCTTAACTAATTACCTCGGCGAGACTATACATCTCCGATTATCTGTCCTCCGGAAGCCTCCAGGAGAACAAAGGCTAGTTACACCGCCTACCTTTACATTAAACTGCATCTGATCCACGCGAAATACTGATTACACCGAGGGGTCGACACCGCCGGGTCGATTCTCCGTATAGTGAAGAGGATACTGCACGTAAACGCGAGACGCCGCTCGCGCGCGACTCGTAAAGTTTCCTCTTTGCGTCTCTTTCCCGTTCTCTCCTCCATCTTTCTCGTCGGCCGGTAGGGTGGGCCCTTCGGTTGATTTAGCATTCAGCACTTAAATCAATTCGAACAAGTTCGGTACTTAAGAGCTCCCGAGTTTGTACAGAGAACGTTGCTCGCTCGCGAGCGTTACCGCCTCTCGAAGTCAACGGCGGGGGTGAGTCGAAGGGGAAGGCCGAAACGCGTGGGCGCAGATGGGCTCGCGGAATCTCGAGGCGTTCATTACAATTATCATAGCAACCCCACAACCGTAACACCATCGCAAACATTAAGATGGTGAACGATGCCTGCGGAACTTCTCTTTCCTTACTCGGTAGGATAAACATCGATTTCCTGCCTTTGCAGATATCCTACATTAATCCCGCCAGGCAAATTCGCTTATTTTCGCTTTTAGATCTGTCATTTAAATCTCGATGGTTCATTGAACTAAGAGAATTCTAAATTTCTTTAACTGATCCAAGAAAAATCTTGATGTGATAATTTCTAGTAAACTCTTTTTCTCGTGTTTTTATTTTTTGTATTTTTGCCCTTTAACTTTTCGTCTGTATCAATTCGACGTTCTGAATATCTTTGATAAATTATAACTGGGAATAGCATAAGTTTGTGGACTTAAAGGCGCGACGGGGCAAGAAGTAGAGCCTTTTAGCGACTGGCGCAAGCAACCCTTTTCTTGTAATTCGACGAAATAAACGCCGAACGTTAGGCCAAAAGCAATAAAATAAATCAAGCAGCCCGCTCGGGAAGGAAAACATTACTACTCGAAGCGTCGTAGTAGCAAACGAGGGTCTTTCGACTATCTAAAGGCCCTCCGAGGGCTACGCCGCGTTTTACTATCTCAACGTAGTCCACATATGATCACGTTTATCTTTCAACGAGAATAGAGCCGAAGGAATAACGTCAACCTACGAAAGAGCAATATGACGAGTTAACTGCTGCTTTAACGCGCGCTCAATTCACTTAATTTTCGAGAGATATTTCAAACGCGGCTACATCATATCATGTTATGTATCTGACACGTACAAAATGTCAGGTTTCTTTAAAATTCGAAATGCTTAGTACTAGGAATATTCTATTTATGCTTTGAATATTACGTGTAATTTCTTTATTAAGTGTCATATTATACATTTGTAGTAGCATTAAAAGCTGATAAAATCTTTTTAATATATAATGTTTTTGACTATGGTAATCTGAGAATTGTCGCAATTAAAAATATAGTATTTTAAATTCGCTCAACTAATACACTATTACTACACAGATCAAATTTTAATTGAAAAACTGTTGAGTTTTTTCATGTTGCATTAAGAGCAATTATCAAGAGTTGTAAGATTAAGACGTTGTAACGTACATAAATCCTATGTTGTTACTTTCGCGCAGATTCATCGACTACTCTGTAGTGGGTCCGATGATGTACGATCCTGTATCCTGGCACTATATAACAGTGCGCCGTAGTTAACGTGTCACAAAGCAAGCAGTCAGGCGATTATTAGAGATCGTAAAATATTGATTGATTCCACCGCCTAATTTTAACGGCTACCATCAATTACATCTTCCACCGAATGCTGACCATCACGCCGGAAGCTATAGCCTTGATGATACCTTTGGCACTCTTTTACATCACAACTTTGATTTTTTTTAATTAACAGTTAGAAAAATTATCTTACTTAGTTCTACGATATTCATATATATGTATGTGTGTGTGTGTGTGTGTGTGTGTGTGTGTGTGTGTGTGTGTGTGTGTGTGTGTGTGTGTGTGTGTG
>NW_012130077.1:191295-197330 GCF_000143395.1 Atta cephalotes
GTGTGTGTGTGTGTGTGTGTGTGTGTGTGTGTGTGTGTGTGTGTGTGTGTGTGTGTGTGTGTGTGTGTGTGTGTGTGTGTGTGTGTGTGTGTGTGTGTGTGTGTGTGTGTGTGTGTGTGAATTTGAAAATGCAATAATTAAAACTCAAATTTTTTTTTAGAAATTGCATATTTTAACGCTTAATAAATAATAAACGTGTTTCATAAATATTAAATTATAGAATTTGTAATGCTATAATCTTAGATAAATGCCGTAAAAAAATATAGATAAAATTTCTAACTGAACAATCCAATTGGAAATTCGCTGAAGGTATTTTATATTGACACTGATAAATCAGATGCACCGAATTGAAGCATTTTCGCTCCAGCTTCAGATCAACCCATTACCCTTTCGAAAAGTATCTGTCCTTCTTTCAGCGCATTTAGGTCGCGATAGGGATCAATGTTAACGGGAGGAATCGAAAGAGCCGGCTACTTCCTCCATGAACGAAGTACCAGGCATGAGGGAGAAATCGTGAATCGGGGTATCTTCGTTAGGATTTAAAGACCAGAAGAACGACGCCGGCTAGGGTTGGCTGGAAGAGTTCGAAAGATACGACATCGGCACCGTCGGCAGAGGGTCGAGCTTCAAGGGGATAAATACAGCCGTCGACGAAGAGAAACACAAACAGTAATTACGAATATCTCGGCGTGGAATCGAAAAGACATCGCGAATCTTTAACTGCTTTCAGCCATCCGACTTCTCGATGGAAAAGGGAGCGATTCCTCTCTTTCTCTTCATCTCTCTTTCTCTTTTGCTGCTCATCCGATCCTCGCAACATCTGTTTCTCTCTAGAGTCTTATTGGCCCCACCGGGTTTTCCGTCTGCTAGATATCAGAAGTAACTCCGAACCCCTTTCGGTCGTACTTTCGGATTAACCCTCTCCCTTTTCCTCACCTCATTTCGTGTCGAAAACTTATTAGTAATTACGGCAGATATCTGCTTGCAGGATTCGAAAGATGGGGCTCTTCTTCACGGCTTCTGCACATAGCTTCTCCCTCTTTATTTTTCTTTGAAGTTTTGCTGACACTTTCGCTGGGATTTTCGCCGCATTCGTTTTCTCTTACTTTTGATTTCCTTCAATTCTTTATTTTTCGTACAATATAATTATAAATTATATAGAAGAATTAAAATTTATTTTAATGATACTCATTGAATTTATTCTTATTATCATTTCTGAAATATATAATTATAATTCGTTTAATTTGATAGATTAATTTAAAAGTAATAAATGAACATTTTTATAATTTAATTGCAAAATATATAATTATTTTATAGATAGGACACGTTTATTTGTCTAGTATTTTATGCCTTTTATAGTTACTCGATTTCACAATTGATCGCTATCCCAATTGGTCATCCAGACTTTTGCTAATCTTTGATGCCTTCAATTTTGCAGCAACTTTATATTATGAAAATTTTTCTTAGTTAAATATCTTTTTCTACATTTGTTATTCTCTTTCTTTTTTTTTACAAAAAGGTAGTATTACTCTGTTTAACAGTTTCGCTTTAAAGAGTTTAACAATGTTAATCTCAAGTTTCGATTTTTTTCAAAGGATAAATTTTAATCAAAAGCGATACATATTTAATTGTAAAGCGATTTCTTAAATATTCTTTTTTATATTATTTCAATATTTATTATTTTATTTATTAATTATACTGATATAAAAAATGGATTATTTTAAATAGTTATTTTATTTATGCTATTTAAATATATTTAGATATAACAGAACAAATTTTACAAATTCTGTTATTCAAGATGCTTTTAAGTTGATCTAGATTAGAACAGTATGTAGCTTACATTAGATTATTTCTAATTAGCTGAGTTACTGTTCAAAATTTGAGAGAATCAAGGCAACATATATCTTGAGCAATTTCATTGAAACTATATCCTTGCAATCGGAGCATCTTCGATCGAAATTGGGGTTTCTCCGACTTGTGGTGACTGGTCTAGTTGTTAGAAGAGGTCAAAGCGGGGAAGAGAGAGGAGTTAACTTGCCATAAATTTGCGAATGGACCGCCCAGTCATCAAAGCGATCACCCGAGGCTTCCTTACCCTGAGTCCTTGCATACCGGCACCGATATTAAATGACAAAGGCCAAAGGCATACCTCTAGCAGCAAGGGGTAGCAAATTCTCGCGTACGCTTGGCAACCCCCAAGCATCCACCGTCTGGGAAACCAGGAGGTTCTATCCTCTCGTGCCTTGAGTCGTCCCCTTACGACGAGAACTCACCTATCGGTATTTCGCGGGAAGGATGTTTTAAATACAAGCACTACGTACTTAGAACATCGCTCTTCATCGCTGTATGCCGGATAGTCAGGCTCCCTAAAGATTTGAGGATGCCGATAGTTTTAATGTTAAAGCGCAATAATATAATAATAATGATAGTATATCTTAAAAATTTCACATAATTATTTTTGTTTCATTAATGTTTGTCATATCTTGAAAATACATTTTTTCTCTAGCATCTTAAAGAAATATTTTTCTTTGTAGAAATTGTTGTTAGATCGATAGAGGTAGAAGGAAATAAAAAAATACTTTTTAATATTTTTTTTAAACACACATCTAAAGTTAAATTTGGTTTATTTTCTCAGCGAGGGTGTGCTTATTTTCTTTTAAGAATATTTTATATGAAAAAAATACAATTTCTTTAGGCCACACTAAGAAATATAGAAAATATATCACGTGATACAATACCATTATATATAAATTTAAATACATCGTGTATATACATATATACCATTCACGATTGATGGGATCAGATTTAAGGAGAACAACGTTATTGTGCGTCGAGTAGGCACCGTTGTTTGCGTAGGACTGCGCAAGTGTAAAGCCATAAAGAAATTAACGAACTTATCAGTTTTGGGAAAAGCACCTGGCGGAACCCGACGCGCCCGGAGAATGTTGCTGATTACAGGTGGCCACAATAGAAACATTGTCTCCACCTGGTGTGCTAGCTAGCACTCGGCCGATTCTTATGCGGCCGCCTTATCCTTCGACGTGCAAACGAAACTCTGCAAACGGTGCAGCCGCAGCAGTGCCGGGCAATGCCGCAATAAAGTCAGAAAATAACAGGGAGCAGGGTGAGAATCGTCGAAAGAAGGCACGAATTTTATGAGCCAGGCGTGCATTGTACGTACGAGGCGGCTCTCCCTCTTTCTCTCTCTCTCTCTCTCTCTCTCTCTCTCTCTTTTACTTTCTTTTTTTCTTTTGAGAAGCAAACAAAATTTTACGATACGTCTCGTGTCACTGCGCGAGCTCGTATATCGGCATTTATTTAGGCGCTTATTGTTACACTAACGCTCTATACCTGTCGGGAGTGGCGATAAGAATATGTGGCGGCAGATATCAGTGTCACCTGAATCAAGTTTAGACGATTTGAGTATTTTCCGTGGAACCATTTCCGGTCTAAACTAACATTGTACACAATGCACATCTCACAATCAAGCTTATCCGACTAAATCATTATAAAGTCATTTAAAAGTATTTTTTTTACTTATATTTCTCTCTTTTCCTCTACTTTTATATTTAGGTATATAATTAAATAATACTTATTTAAATAATATATTTAAATAATACACAATTGCTTCAACTCATTTTAATCAGAGTTTAAAAAAGAAATTCTACAAAATTGTTTATACAGAAGCAAATTACTTACGCAAAGAGACAGACCCTACGAATTTCCACACAATCAATTAATGTCTATAACAAGTCGGCGTATGTATACCTTATCGAATCGTTACCGAGGTTTTATTTAGCACTCTCTTCCGCACTCGTTTTTCTTTGTTTTTTTTTTTAACACACGGCAGGCGACAATCGAATTATATCGTGCTCCGGTAAAGGGAGATAGATACAATAAAAACTACCTACACGTGCATGTGAGCATGGAAGGCGGAGAGTTGTTCAATGTGAGAGAAGAGAATGCTCAGCTCTCCATCCCTTCATGGGCTATTGATTCCCAATTTCACCGATAATGGCTGGGGCGCATCCTTTTTTTTTTTACGCCGATACACTTGTTGAACGCCAAACGCGTGTTGGAGTTCGGGGGACAGGGCGAGTGGATTTTGTGCGCCCGGCGGGACCTAACGCGCTTTTTTTCTCCTTTTCTCCCGTTTTTCCTTTCCTTTTTTTCGCTCCCGTTCTCCTCTTTCGCTCTCCACATCGCGGGGAGAATATGGCTCTCGTCCCACATTCGCATAGGAAACCGTCGACAACTGGGGAGGGGCTGATTTTATGGCGTGTTTGGGGCAAAGCGGACATAAACGTGGCGGGTACGCGAATTGAGCCGCGCGACAGGGGTGAGTCGCAACCTGTAAAGAATACCCACGATTTCTTTCCGTGTTATCCCAACCGATAGTATAACAGCCTTTTTTTATAAGTAGGAACATTTTATTTATTATCTGTATAAGATCTCTGAAAGATCTAGTGAAAAAGAAATGAAGTAAAATTACATAATTTTGAATAAAATTGCAAATTGTCGAGGATGTTTTTATGATTGTCTTACCAATTCAGATAGAGATTCCCATACGTGGAGAAATATCGTATGATTGCATTGAATTCGTAATCAAAGTAGCGTGCATCGTGCCTCCTCCTTTCGTCAATTCAGACAGACACAGATATATGCGCAATCCGAATATGACAACGTAAATATCACGAATGCGCGCCTGAGTAAGAGGCGCGGGTATGTCTTGTCGGTTATTACTTTTCCTTCGAGTTTCCCACAGAAGTCACGATCTGTAGTCGCGGATCATAGCTTGGTCCGCGATACAAATACAACTATGTGCGTACAATGAGGTGTACGCGCACATAAATTAATGGTGGGAAACGCTCGACATGCGTGCACGCATACGCGTGCACACACCAGGCCGCGTGTCCCCATGCGACCATGAAGCTCACGTCGGCATAGACTTGTTTACGCTACCGTGCAGTGGCATGCAGTGTGCGCATCGTTCTTTCATCCCATAACCGTATGCGGTTTGGCTATGGTCGTTACGGTTCAAGCGTTCTCCAATAACGCATACGCTCTACGCGTGGTATGTCCGCAAGAATGTATGCGTTACAACCGCTCTGTGATCATTGGTCAATGTTAATAATGGGCTTCGTCCACGTTAATGAAGGGAAATTTTGTCCCGCGAGCAGACTAAAATTCTTTAGTCGCCAAGTGCGCGATTATCCTTATTATTGTCTAGGAGAGACTAACAGCAGCAATTTGACCGATTTGTTTACTTGAAATGGGATAAAATTGTATAATTTGTTTTGCAAGAGAAATATAGAGCATTGAGTAGTACGTGATTAGAATCCACTGGAGTTCACAGAAGAATTCACGTAAATTTAATTGGAATAATGTTCAATTGATTATCTCTCGCTCTTCTCTAGAATTCTTACAGTTAGCTTTCGTTCATTCGAAACTTTCGCGATCAAAACCGAGGCGCAGTAGAATAATCATCTTGTAGAATAGAAATTAATCTCGTCCCACCATTCAGTCTGTTCGAACGATAAAAAATAAGTTTTCTCTTCCACCGCCGATCTGTCATACCGCCCCCGTGGAAGACGGTCACGATAGCGTGCATGGAGATAAATTATAACGTTATGGTTTCTCTTGACATTTCTGTGCAGTTGGGTAACCCGACCTGATCTAACCCCAATGTCCTTACCTTATATATGTATATGCTCTTTCCTATAAAATCATGTCAGAGTAAGTGAGACAGCAGTGGCATCAGTACTACCTGGTGCTCAGCCTGGTACTTATCTTCGCTCCGAGGACGGAGCCAACAATACGAAACTACATTGCACGCAACTGTCCCTCCGCATCCGCTCTCATCGAATGTCTCTCTTTCCCTGCGAATATCATAAGCGTTGACATGAGAAGCGGGAAGGATAAGAAGGGATAGATACTATAGCGGGTGGTAGAAATTTTATAAAAGTGCGGAGAATTTTATAAAAGTATGGAGAGAGAGAGAGAGAGAGAGAGAGAGAGAGAGAGAGAGAGAAGAG
>NW_012130077.1:197350-201514 GCF_000143395.1 Atta cephalotes
AGAGAGAGAGAGAGAGAGAGAGAGAGAGAGAGAAGACGAGAGGAAGAAAGAAGTAGGAGGACCACAGCAGGAACCGGTGATGGCGGCGGCGCCGTCTGACAATACTCGGAGAAAGAGATACCTATGAAGCTCGCATATTAATAATTACTGTTATTTTGTAATGACCGATGTGGGGCATGGGAAGACTCGATAATCCTATGCATTAGTCGCCCCCGATGCGCTCATTTATGCCGCGGGTCTCTGCTCCGTTCTCCCGGGCTTTATTCATGGAATTAAAGCAGCGGGAGATGTATCTCTCTTTCTCTCTCGTGCGTTTTCTACATTTTAACGGTGCCCCCTACACGGATGCACGCACTTCCTGTGACGGTGAGAAAGCGCATCGCGATCGCGTCGCCTTCATCTTCGCATCTTGATAGACAATCCCGCGAATGTCGCTCGCCTAAATTACACGCTTTAATCCGACGGACAAGAAACGCCGAGGTGGGAGTAGATTCGTCACAATTACCGCGGTCGTTGATATAGGGAACTGGAGTAATAGTAGGAAACGATGACGAGAAACTCTTTACTATTACAGGGTATTAATCCTGAGTTTTGCTTTGTTCGCTCAAGGTATTTATCGAGAAGGAAAAGAAACGGTCTTTCACAAGGCTAGAGAGCGGTAGCAAAAGAATAGGTATAGCGATCACATATCCGGTACAGTTGTGAATGCTTCAAGAAAATATATGTTGCAGGTTTATTGAAAGAATGTATTTACCAGCAAATTAATTTTTCTGTTCTCAAGATGAGAGAGAGAGAGATATGGAGAAACGCGATGTATTATTAGTTAATTTTTATTAGCTCATATCAATGTAATATGAAATAACGTGAAAGTCATTTAATACAAATTGAACAGAATTTGTTATTTGATTGAGTGATCCATTTACGCATTACGGTGAAAAGCAGCTGAAAATGTCCGACAGAATGAAAGGTCGATGTGACTCGATCCCTCGATCGATCAACAGAAATCCTTCAACCTTACGTTCGGGCTTAAACCTCGTCTAGTTCCTGCGAGGATTAACTTCTTGCTGTGGCTTCTTCTAGTGGTTGATCTCGCCAATTTGTTCGTCTGAACTTTTGGCCGAATTAACATCGAACCGCTACCGAGAGACTGAGCCGTGAAGCAGTGAAACCTATTAAAGTTTCAGTAGCTTTTGGATCGCATTGCTTTCTTTTCGCATAGATTTATCTATGCAGCACGTAACATTCTTATTATTCACATTTTTCAAAGTATCGTGACGTAAAAAATAATTCTCTTTCAGGTAATTTTTTCTAATTAAAAATTTTTTAATTAAAAATTATAAGAGTGTTAAAAACATTAAATTAATACAAATTGAATATACAAAAAATGGTGTTACGCTTTCGAAAATATTTTACTATCATTTTATTTATAATTTTTATATATTTTTATGATCAAAGTCGTGGTTGAATCGTATAAGTATTGTGATAATTCTAGTATATTAAGTTTTTGAAAACTTTGCAGAAATAAAAATGAATTGATGAGAGGTGATATACAAAATACATAAAATAAAATACATAAATCATAAATGCACATAAAAAAAGTTATGCAAATTTAAAAAGAAATTCCAACTGTATCGCTAAAAATTCATTTAATTAAATAATACGAATTTGTTGCATTAGTTAAGCGAATAATTATAAGCTTAAACAATATGTTAGAAAGCAATTTTTATGTGATTTATCGTCATAAGTTTCCAAATTAATTTTTTTTTTTAGGAAAATTTTTTATTACGGGAGATACGAACAAAGAAGGATATGACAATGTAGACAATGACAACCGAGCGAGATTCTATTCGCTTCCTTCTCCCTTCTTTAGGCTTCTAAACGCCTACCTTTTCTACAAACTTATCTCTTATAGCGCATCGCATCTGATTATTTGATGCGCAAACGAACCGAACCTTGAAATAATAAGTGTCTTTCCTGATTCCGGGTTGTGTCGCCGTATTCACACGTATACAAGTGACAACCGATGTGTGAACGCATTACGCTCGCCGAACGCTGGCCAACAGCGTAACAGTCTTCTATTCACATCTAATTTAACAGTCATAATTTTCGTAGCCAATCATAAATCCAGAAATAAGATAAAATGAGAGTAAGACAATCATGAATAAATTTTTAATTGAATTGAATAAGCAATTGAAAATATTAGCTTCACAAATTAAAAATTTTGACAGCTGTTTATAATTTCACGTAACAAATTAGTATCAGATTTTCCTACACTCGTGCGACCTGTGTATATTATGTATTTTTGTATTTTACGTTTTTGTTTTTATTTAGAAATATGTCCATTACATGAAAATCTAGAAGATTAATATCTGTATTAAACAACGTAGCTTGTGTGATTAGTTATAATTAGAAAATAATTATATAAAGTCCAAGCTTCTTCTTCATACTTTCTTAATAATAAGTTTCGGAGTAAGTCTATGAATTACGCAGAGCGAGACCGAGGGGGCAGTATCGCTACCTGCGCCAGTGGGTGATGCTTTTTCTAAGACTAGCAGGCCGTGGAATAAGTAAGTAATGGCCGTGATGGCTGCTATATGAGAATTAAGGGGGCGATGTAGCGGGTAGCGTCGGCGGTTTCCTTGAACGATGATAATCAGCGATTTCGTGACAGACACGGGGCCGTGGCCACGCTAACGAGCAATCGCACGGCCGACGCTTGCTCGGGCGACACTTCTAGGCGTGTGGATATGTCTTTAAGGACTTTACCTCCTTCCCTCCCCTGTGTGATACGCCGGTCGGCTGGAATTACTTCGGTCTCGTCGGTGTTCGGTATGCGTCCCGCAGAAATTATATCGCGCACATTGCTAAGTGCCACTTTAAATTACAGTACGTTTAATCAGTTAAGAGAAGATACATTTTCTATTTCCAGGAAATCAAGGCTTTCGTAAAATCGTCACGGCTGGCAAGACTTATACCTTGGCAGACACACGCACGCACCTACGTAATAGCGATATTTTTCCAGATACGCATCATTCATTTGATAGGATTGTTCCAAGACGGATGTATTGCTTGAGCTGCCCCCCCGTGAAAATTTTCATGCGAAAGATAATTTCTCGAGAATTTTAATTCTACCGAGCAGATGTTTCTTAGCAATTCCACACGGATTTCCACGATTAAGAACTATAGTGTATTAACCGGTGCTCCAATCATTTCCATCGTTTTATTTTATTAACGTAGGCTATAAAGAAAGATATCTTTAAAAACTCGCATCATGACTCTTCAAGATATCTATACGTATCCCATATTACTGTAATAGTGAAGAAACCTTCGCAAACGACCGCTTTACGACTTTCGTCGAATAAGTATTCATTTCAGGCAGGCAGTAATCGGCAAACAGCACACGCATAACTGAACAAATTAAAATCTTATACACTTATACCCATCGACGATGACAGTCGCACGTATGTTTCTCTTTAATACACCCGACGGTCACAAAGAAGTGCACGCACATGCACGCATTCTCGCGTTTCAAGAAACACCACGCACTCGCATTCTAAAAGAGCCACGCGCGCTCGCACATCGTACTCTATACATATATACGGATGTTCGGCATCTTGTAACACACGAGCACCACTGCAGAACTTTTGCGTTTAGCCGGCCATTCGTGAAGACCGCATGGCAGATAACGATATGACTTCGCCTCGGTACTCATCCATAAATTCACTAGGACGTGAATCGTGTGGGATAACGTTCCGCCGATGGCAGCGTCATTGCAACCAGCAAAAGAAAGGGGATTGATGGCAGTCAAAAGAACAGAAAGAAAGAGAAAGAGAGAGAAAGAAGAGCATAAAGTTGTGGAAAAAAAAAGGGATGTCGAGCTGTTGATGCCACAGTTGATATGGATGATCGCTTCGTGCGCGAGCGGACTGATCACTCCGCCGTCGCACTTATAATTATTATTCGTATTTTAATGGTCGCAGAAAGACACCGATGTCTTTGAAGCTGGCGAGTGAGACGGGCGGCTTCTCTCGAGAGCTCGTTCTCTTTCAGTTTTTCTCCCAACTCGTTCACGCGGGTGAAGAGAAAGATAGAGAGAGAGAGAGAGAGAGAGAGAGAGAGAGAGAGAGAGAGAGAGAGAGAGAGAGAGAGAGACGACGACGTACG
>NW_012130077.1:208903-214342 GCF_000143395.1 Atta cephalotes
AACAACACACACACACACACACACACACACACACACACACACACACACACACACACACACACACACACATATATATATACTATTCAACTGATATGATTTAAATCTTCAAACTTAATTTTTTGATATAAAAAATATATTCCAAATATGGACTGTGCATTACCTAATCTTATTATTAGCATTTGCATCTGTGCGATCTCCGTTAGAAAGAAAATGTAATATTAAACGAAACATTGAACTGCATATCTCTCAACGTGATACTTTTTTTTTTATTCTCGATCGTCACTTTGAAAGGGATCATGGTAGAGATCTGTCTAAATCACGCTATATTGACTCCACAGAGAATGCGTGCTTCAACGAATTTATATGCCGTTCGCAAGTAGAATTATTAGTGAAGAAACCGTGAAATGCGCTTCGGGCGATTTTCAATGCGCTCTGATCCGTTGCTTCTTGCACAAATAGCAGAAGGCAAACAACGTTACGTCCAATTTCGATGTCCACGACCGCGTAGAACGGCGTGCATTTCCGAACGATCGTTGTGTACCAGAACCAGAGAAAGCAGCCACACACATCGAAATTGATTTCATCGCTTCGTAGAGCGTGCAACGTATAGGCGTGTGTCCCTTTTCGCTTCCGTCCCTTCTAATCTCTTCGCGTTCACCTGTGCTCGGGCGTTAACTTCTACAAAGAGCCGCAGCACCATCGGAAGTATCGTGTAACGGAGTTCGGTGGCCCCACAGAGTGGGGGACAAGAAAATCCACCGACAGAAAAACCACCGAAGAAAAGACTGGTCGCAGATACGATCTTTTCGTGCTAATAATTATCGCATTAATTATAGCGCGGGGAGCGCGCGCTCACCTCGTCCACGCTATTCACGCACACGCGCACACACATGCGTGAACCGTCGCGGCTACACGGACAACGAAGGAACGAACGGCCACTGTTAGGCATTAGCAGAGGCACACGGGTGAGACTGATTCGCGCGAGGCGCAGATCTGATGGCGAGGACACGCGTGAGACGCGTAACGAGCTCGCGCGAACGCCGCATCGTCGAACGCTCGCTTCTTCGCTTGTAGTTAATTGTAATGGCGTAAGACGCGCGTCATTATGATGCCTATCGTTTTTAAAAGCAGGATGTAATTTCGCGAAGGTATAGCGGCAAATTCTTCGGCGGTCATCGAATTCTCCGAGATAATAATCTTGATTTTACGCAAACATCTCGAATGGCGACTGTCACGAGAAAGTCGCGCCAAAATATGATTAATCACCGAGGACCAATTAAGAAACTCCAAACAGTAATTTTGACATCAGGTACTCGCTGATTGAAGCCTGCTTTCATGAGATTTGCGTCAAGATGTACACGTATCTATTCCGAAGAGAAGGAGCGAGACAGATTTTCCGTAACACTACGATGACATCGTGGGACGTGTCGCGAAATGTGTGGGACATGTAACGAGGACGCGCGCATTGGAACTCGTCAGAACGTCGCGCGTTGCACATCGGTCACGCGTGCCAGCTAAGAATTCGCGTCCGAAGTCAAACGAACGAGAAAAGCATTTCTTCGCGGGGAGGAGAGTGTGAAGTGCGGGAGGAACAGTTGCACGAGAGCTTGCGAATACGATGAAAGCACCGTGCCAAATTCCGTGCTAAAATCAGAGGTCGTGTCAATTGTGATCATTCCTAGTAACTCCGTTTTCTGCGGTTCGCTGTAATCTATGATTCATATTCTAAACGTACATAGTAAACGTAGCGCACATGTTCATGTTCTTAAAAAAAGAGGTCTGTATTTAATTAAACGTTTAATCGAATCTATTAGAAATTCAAGTGAAGATAATATTTTTAAATTATAAACGTTTTGATTTTTTATGCATTCTTTGCATTCAATTTGCTTCTTGGACATTAATATTTTTCATCATTCGTCAGCAACATGATGAAATTTTAACTTTTCCGTCAGCAATAGAGATCTTATAAGTAACAATAGAAATCTCAATAGAGCACATTTTTTTATTGTTCTAGTTTTTATTATTCATAAAAATCTGAAAAAAAATTTTATATATTTATACAAAGAAGCTTTAACAAGTTTTTACCATAGAAATTGGATTGTACTTTATTTATTTTTTATAATTTATCTGAAATTTTCACAATCAAAATATCGATAGTATATTTGAAGATCCCATGTTGCCAGATTAATTAATGTTATGTAAGATCTCGTGATACTTTAATAATCTCATTAATAAAATAATATACTTCTTTCTATCTTTATTAAATTTTTGCTCGATCAACATTACACGATTAAAAATTAGAATGTATAATTAAGGATCAAAACATATCTCGGTCGACTGTCCTTCAAGCATTATCAATCTATGCTATCATTAAGTGGCGATCCACACATTATTGCAAAGAAATCATTCGGCTGTCCGCGTCGTCAGTGTTTCTTTCGCCGCGTCACGCTGTAATTAAGCAGATCATTAACGTCATCGCGATCAGAACGAAGGAGTACGCGAACGAATCGCAACCGCCTGCTGGCACATACCGTTACGCGATGGTTGCGAGGCGATAGGGCACCTTGACTAATGCGACCGCGGCGAGTTGCACCTTGCAAATTGGCGGGGAGCAAGCCTGCGTTCTCGGCCCTCTGCGTCGAAGAAAAACCTTGTGCCATCGGGTGCGATTTAGAGACGCGCTTTTGCGATTGTCCACCTTGCGCTATAAGATTATCGCGTTAAGGTAGCGATTCGATCACACCTGTTTCTTCCTGTAACGACAAGCTAGAAAATACTTTTTACATTTGATTTTTTTTTTAAATTACATTGTGAACTTATAAATCGATATTATCGAATTTGTGAACTATAACGAAAGTAAGATTGCATAAATTTGGCTATATAATGTCATTAAAAAAATAAAAATGATTTTAGAAATAAAAGAAGTGTGCGAGAACTAACGTGGACTCGATCATGATTACAACACGAAATGACTTATTGTAATATTAACGGGATACACATCTACCATTACACTGTCACGTTGCACGGTATCAGCCGACACTGTAATTCAATTGCGTTGCATTTAATAAAAATTAAACGTATAGTTCGTCGCGGGACGTGAATTGTTGTCATTAGTACGTCCCCGGAGCGCTGTCCCACTGTGACGGAAAATTTCAATTTTCCGCTCGAGGTAATAGATAATAACGCAAATATTTTTCCGTGTGACGGAGGTTCTCTTCGCTGGACAAAGGATTCTATACCTCTGCCTCTCTTTTGCCCTTTCACTACCGCTCCACCGCACTTTGGCGACGACACCGACGAGAGCGACGAAGACGACAATGCGAGCTGAACGTAACGGCGAAGAGTCGACGAAAAAGGGGCGAAACGGAGACGCAGAAACCGAGAGATATATACGAGAAATGGCGGTTGAGTTCAACAGAGAGAAAGGGAAGAAATGGAGAGTAATGGAGAAAGAGATAGAATGTGTGTGTGTGCGCGCGCGCGCGTGTGTATGTGTGTGTGTGTGTGTGTGTGTGTGTGTGTGTGTGTGTGTGTGTGTGTGTGTGGGGGGTGTGGGTGTGTGTGGAAAATGGAACAAAATGTTGATGGCAAAGGGCGGTGCTGGAAACGAACGAACTGAACGAACGCGGTCACAAGAGCTGGTAGCAGCGCGCTCCTATAAATATGTATAGCCAATATCCGCTTACATTCGGCCATAGCACTCGGCGATATCGTCATGCAGATAGGCGAAGCATGCGGAGTACGGGTTAGGGGTAGGTGGTGGCTGATAGACCTGTGCTCTTCGTGTGTGCACACGATGCCGCTGTATAACCATCGCCGCCACGGTTCGACTTCGCGCGTGATAGTGAATCCTTTGCCTGGCGTCATATCGTAGGAAAATATCTAATCTGCATGTGTTTACGTTTGACGTGTCGATAACGCTGGTGCCGTGGCTCTTTCGGCTCTTACCGCGACGCAAATTAAATTACAAGGACGGTGCAAAAAGGCAACAGCTCGACGCCACGAAGATGGCGGGCGACTATATGCAGCGTGTTCCCCCTACCTAAACCGGAATCGGATTCGCGTGAACGTGCGTTGAGACAAATTGCCGGTGGATCGAGTTACGCCCTTGTCAAACGAGCGAATTGGGTTCTCTCGATTTCAGAATCAATTCGATTACGATGTTATCGCTCTTCGGTTCCGCCAACGTAGAAATTTTATTTTCATGTGATTCTCTCATACGTAACTTAATACAATCTTGCAATTTACATGAACAGATAATGATCTTGAACTAATTTTTTTTTAATTTGCGAATTTCCGGTGCGCTCTAATAAAAAGTATACCTAGCGCTTTTGCACCTCTTTGTTCCTCAGCCCTTCGTCCAAGGTACACTATGTCGTAACCGTACACTATACGTAAATCAAATTCGACATTAGCTGTTCCAAACGGCTTCGTGCGATTGCATTCGTTACTTCGCATGTGAAGGAGGACGAAAAAGGAGATTAACACTCTAAACGCAGCTTTAGGCCCAAAGGCGTCACCCTCGCGCATTGGTGCCTATTTCACTTCTTTCCTTGGTCTCGTGAGACGCCCTCGCGCCGTCGGTATTTTTCAATTAATTTTTTTTCCCCACACCCGGACCCAGCACCCGGGATCCTTTGGCCGCGCGTGCCGCGCCGGATATCGACAGGGTGTTGGTATATATTGAAGCTCTCGCTGGCTATCCGCCGCGCAGATACCGAGGCGAAGTGGCCACGGATCAATCAGAGGCGGCCTATAATTAACGAGTTACGGCCCTGGCCGCCGCGCGTTTGCATTAAGACACGGCTTTTTGTCACTCACCTTCTCAAGAGGGACCGGCTCCGGTCGGCGTTCGTAATTACCTTGCGGCGGCAGACGGTCAGTATCCGCTGGCGGACCCGGTGCGGCAGCGGAGACCAAGCGAAGGTCCCGCCGTTTCTTCGCGCGAGCAAGCGACATGGATTCGCTTTGAGGGGCCCGTACTCCACCCTCTTTCTTCGTGAAAGATCTGCGCGGTTCTTCCACCCTCTGTGCACGCTGCTTCGATTGGATATACGTTGTGCGAGTTTTTCTTCGTTGTGTCTTACTAGTGTCTTTTGAAAAGGGGCATAACGACATCTAGAATCGTAATTAGTAGGCGTAAACACACGCCTACCAGACACAGTGACTTTTCTGTTTTGTTATTCTTCTGTCTCTCTTTTTCTTGCTTTCTGATTCTTTTTCTCTCTTAATTTCTTTTTTCTCTTTGTTCCATGGAAACCGTTTGAGCGTCTAGAACTGCCTCGTCTGCCACGACAGAGACGTGATACATCGTTGCTTTTAAAACTGATTAAAGAGCTAGCAATGTGAGCTTTTCCGTCGACAGAGATACATTCCTCTAATAAAAAGTCGAAACCGATTTCGTTAAGTTTTTAATATTGACAATATATATATATATAT
>NW_012130077.1:218871-221563 GCF_000143395.1 Atta cephalotes
TAATATATATATATATATATATATATACATATATATATATAAGAATAGATATAAATATTAAAACTTCTAATAAATATAGTTAGATTAGAAAAGATTTATTCTTTCGTTTAATAAAAATAATCAAGTTGATAGACAAACTAAATGCGAAATAAATAAATCCTACCGTATATTAAATATATATGATTGAATATGAACTAAATAAACAAGCAATCAGTTTTTTAATGCTATTTTATTATCTAAAATGCTTCCATTCAGTGTTATTTTTATTATATTATAAATAAATCATTTAATCATATCAATTTAAATATATCAATAACAATATACACATTATTACATTTATTAAGTGTCTTAATTAATTTAAAATATATATTTAAATACAATTATGTAATAAAATAATTATATATGTTATAAACAAATAAATATATACTGACAACACTTTACGTATAATTAATTATATTTAAAGATGATCCCAAATGATATTATAATTATTAATTTTACATTAAAAAGATACTTACAGATTAACTCACTAATTATAACTTCTCAATTTTTATATTATTTGATATATTTATCATTTATTCATAGATTTATAAAATTATATATTATATTATTTGAGTATTTTTGTACAGCTACAATATATAGCAAATATTACATGAGATGATACTAAATTTTAATCAGTAAATAATTAACCAAATGCTTAATAAATCATATATTTGCAAATATCGATATTTAATTCGTAAAATCACTTAATATTGCGTAATAATACGAATTAAATAATTACATGTCAAGAACGCTTTTATGTATACATTATATGATGTTATTATTTTTGTAACGTTTCACTGAATATATGTTATTAAATGTGTCATAATCAGCTATGTCGTGCAGAAATATTCGGTAAAGGTCAACACGTCAGTGGATTAAATTATAAATATTGATATATAGATTGATATATAGAATCTATCTGTCAGTCAAATCGTATCATTACTTCTTTAATGACTGTAATAAAATTTTCCAGATACATGTTTTGTCAATATATAACATTTAGCTTACAATTAGCAGTAAAGATCAGTTTAAGTATTAATCAATTGAAATATTATATTTATATATAATATTATATTTTTATTTTTTATATTGAAAGCATTACAGTATAGAAAGCATCACACTATAGTAATTATTATTATAAAAAATGATGTATAAATTATCAAATGTTTGGAATTAAAAATTTAGTATTAATAATACATGTAAAATTGATCAAATGTAAGCGCATTCAAATTTGTGTATGCAAATTTCTCTCAATGCTTAACACTTTAATTAATCTTAACTATAATATCCTGCATTTTATTAAAATTTTATATTTTCATTAAAATATCTTTGTATCAGATGGCTTAATATAAATGGCCTAAAATATATTCTAAAAAAATATCAAGAAAATAGATGTAATTTCATGTGAGAATAATATTTATATAATGACATTGTGTAACTTCTCCTTGCACGGAACATTAATATTCCGTTGTGTCCTTTAAAAATCTGTTAAGAAATGTCATTTGATGACTTCGATCAGAAATAGTATCTTGCCAATACGAGAAAAAATAAAAATCAATATAATATCAATTATAATATTTATAATAGCTCAGCATAGTTATGATATTTTTTGTACAGAACTTTAACATAAATTAAAGTTAAAATTTATACTATTTTATTTACATATCTTTAATCGCGATAATATTTTCAATAAGATAATTTTTTATTAATCAATTTAGTATATTAATTAACTATTATTAAAAAACTATTTTGATTTAAATTAAAATTTTTAATTAACTGTAATAAAAAACATCACATCTACATTTGTCACATGTGAAATTTTCAAATTCATCAGATGTGCATAATTGCAAATAAAAAATAGATGTAAATGTATTAAGATTTTTAATAATATATAAAATATTATTTTTAAATACTGTTACATAAAAAAACATCAATTCTTCTAAATTTTAATGCAAATGATGAAGTTGATTTTTAAGAGATATAACAAATACATCGTGTTTTATAATAAATTACATATTTTTTATTGATTAAGATTAAATAAAAAAAACCTTATTTTCCTTTAAATGCTTTATTATCTAGAACATTTTCATTTTGTATAATTTTTATTATATACGAGTCATGTAACATATATCATCTTCGAACAAATATAATATCCAAAGTACACATTTATTAAATTTCTTAATTAGTTTTATATTTAATTATTTCATTATATATAATTGCATATAGTGATAGTACATATAATTAGTTATTTAGACATTATCTCAACTATTGTAATGATATTATGTGACTGATTTTACATTAAATAAATGATGCAAATAGATTATAACAATAATTATTTTCATAATTATTTAATGTTATCTAATATATTTATCATTTCCTGATTCACAAAATTTCTTTTATGATTTCTATGATATTACAAGTTCTGTGATATTACTATTTTTTGTTCCTTATAGTGAATGATTCAGATATGAAAAGTTAGGCAGATTCTATTCTTTAAATACTAATATTCAAATTATATCTACACAATTAAAATTTTTAAATTTGTATATGGATTTTAATTATTTTGAGTAATTATAATTGGGTATTTTTGTAGCTATAATGCAAATTTTACATAATATAGGTAAAGTCTCTCTCTCTCTCTCTCTCTCTCTCT
>NW_012130077.1:224443-228016 GCF_000143395.1 Atta cephalotes
TTATTTTTCCATTCAATTTCATGCAAAAATAATGGATTTCTTTTTACTACATCTAATATATTGATAAAAAATTCAAATATTTATAGTAAATTAATCAGTAAATGAAACGATTAATAAATTAAATACCTCTAGAAAAGTTAATGCTTAATTCGCAAAATCGCTTTAATTGTCAAAACTCATTAAAAAATGCTTATTGATTTATATATTCCATTCCATTTGAGATATTGAAAATGACTCATGGCATGGCACAGTGACCACACGTTCTTTATTGGGATAGTTATTTTAGATAGTTATTTTAAAGGATAGTTATTTTAGATAGCTGTCTTTTAGATTTATTTCTTTCATCAAAATTCAATTTTGTCCTATTTCGAATTTTTTATTATTTCACATCAAGAGTTTGTTCCAATACAGTCGAACCAAACTATCAGAAAACTGCGTATTATCTCAATTTGATTGTACTGCAATAAAATTTTATAATGTACAGATTCTTAACAGTCACAAACTTTTGAAAACATGTAAAAACCCTAAATTTTTCAGATTACTCCTTTATTTTTTCTAAGAAAATATGGTCACCATACTCATGGCTGTTTCTACTCCAAATTGATATTTTCAAACTCTGGAACAGGTTTGATGATCTTCATATCCTCATCATCATATCTTGATAATACTTCTTGCATCTCATGACAGACGGTGCTTGTCTGTATATAAAAAATTGTGATTAAAAAAAAAATAATTGTAATAGTTTATACATTAATATTATAAAAAACTATTTTATTATTAAAAATTCAGATTTCTGTCATCCGAATAGTTGAAAAGTCGAATATCACGAATACCAAGATTTACTCACGTCGCATGCGTCTACACATGCTCCAATATGCTCCAACTATAGCTCCTACTCACTCAAGCGCGTTTATTAGAGTGAATAGGAGCTATCTATGATATGTTGGAGCATGCGACACGAACAAATCTTGTATGAATCCGAGAATTCTTGATCTCGAAATATAAGACTTGTCGTCGATCGTTGAACATTTAGAAAACAAATGAACAATAATAAATTGAAATTGTCTACTCTCTATATATAGACTTGACTAGATATGTTATTTAATTCAAATATTTATAAAACATGTGTTTCAGATATCTAATATATTAGGCAATAAATTATTATAAATTTTATGATAAACAAATGCTAATTATCTTATTCTTGATTGTATAATATATCCTAATGACTCAAGGAAAATAAAATATTATTATTTCTGATATTTATCATTATTATCCTTCTTGATTTTCTTCTAGCTTGCAAATATCAGTGATCATTAGTACTTGCATACTCTCTAAATCTGAATCAGTGGATAGTTATTAATTATCCAGTGATATACTTGGCACTGGGTAATCAGTTCATAAAGTTCAACTAAAAAAGGAATATTTGAGCATTATATGACTAAAATACTGATATTGATATTAATTTCAATGTTCCAATACCATATTTATTGAATTTATGCACTAAAACAGTCAAATCTCATAGTAAAGATTAGCTAGATTAAGAATCTTAAATTTCATTTACTGATTATCAGTGGCATATTTGGCATTGATATCAGTGATTATCCACTGATTCAGATTTAGAGAGTAAACTTACAGTCTTTTATAATTGGTATTATTAGTATCATTAAATATTGGTATCATTAAATTGTTTGTATCATTATTATCTATGTTATTTCTTATTTTATATATATATAAGTCCTTAAAATATTTATTTACTTACATAATGACTCATATAATGGTTTATAAGTCCTGATATTCCTTCAAATATATCAATAGTTTTCTTACAAAAAATGCATCTTGCCTCATAATCTGTTACTAAAGTATAATATCGTGATAATCTAGTACATTTAATGCTTTGTTGTATTTTTATTGCTATATGTGGATGATAATCTTCCAAATGTGCTCGTACAATCTCTATTTCTCCAAGAACATAATAAGAACAAATATGGCATTGTGCAAGGCCTGTCTTGGTCGCTGAGAAATATCGACCCATGACGTCATATTGTAAAATTTCTTTAATTTCTGTATTCATTTTATCGTTGCTTATTTTATTACACTTGCGCTTCTTTCTTTTCCTTATTTTATCTTAATATTACTACAATCAATTTAATTATACCACGACCACGAGGCACAATACCTTTTACTTCCATACCACCTGACAGAGTATTATGTGTTCAGGGTTGCCAGATTTTTGTCGATTTTTGTACTTTTGTACTGCACCATTTTTGTTTTGCACTCGCTGCACTTATGTCGCCAATATAGTATTAAAATGTCTAAAATAGCCCAAAACTATTTTTTTTTGTTATACTAGACTATATTATATTAATTCGTTACGCATATAAAATTTGAATATTGCAGTCTTATAATTAAAGTCATCATTGGCTAAAATTTGTTCATTAAGATGACATCTGGGCCTCTATTCTTAAAAAGTATCGCATAACGAAAAACTAGGGAAATACTATAGTGTAATATATACTGTAGCATTTACCTAATTTTTCGTATGCAATAATTTTCAAGAATAGGAGCTCTGAAATCGCCAAATTTGCAACAAATCGCTCAATCTGGCAACCTTGTATATCTTACGAAAGGTGCAGTTCACTTAGCACTACAGACGCTTCGAAACATTAGCCAATCGAAAAAAAGAATTTTATTAATTGACTAATCAAAAAATACTTCGAATTATAGCGTCATGTGATTGTAGTCCACACGTATTTTACCAGCATTATATCAGCCATGATATATACGAAATAAAACGTTCCCGCAGATACGCAGTAGGAGAGTAAGTTTGGATTTGATTGGCTGTTCCAGTATATTACTGTTATTATACACAGGAAAGTGTATCTGGATTCAAATTTGATTATTTCTATGCTATTACCATTATGCGCAATTTCACCTTGTCTCATTACATCATAATATAAAAATGTTCGGCAGAGATCGACATAGAGAACCTTAAGATAGAAATCCTCTAATCACAGTCTGACCATCTGAAGTGACGTTATTTTTCATCAAAATTGTGCGAGAGAGAAAAATCGTGTATTTCACTTCATCTCACGCTATAGTGGCGCTATAAATTACAGTTCTATAGAGATATACAGTGGCTCTATAAACTTTATAGTTTTTGAAAAATATTCGGGCACGTTCAGACGATTAGCTGGCGAAATTAAAAAAACGTAGAAATTTAGTATTGTCTAATTATAAATATTACGACAGCAAGTTCATAGCCATGTATCATGCATTTAAAGTAAAAGCTTAATGTATTTTCATTATACATTAAAATGGAATGAATGAGAAATATTGAACCAATCACAAACCAGGAAGAAGGTGTCCAAACTCTGATTAGATGGTCTCTACCTTAAGGTAGAGATTAGACACGCTGACTTGACTCTGCATGTTGTGAAAGCAGACATGAGAGAGAAGAAAAAGAGAGGAAAGCATTGGTCTACGCATGTGTAGTAAATCTGTATCTCAATCTCTAGGTATAAACTTACTGCACATGCGCAGACCAACACACACACACACACACACACACACTCT
>NW_012130077.1:231680-242763 GCF_000143395.1 Atta cephalotes
GAGAGAGAGAGAGAAAAGAGAGAGAAATAGGATAGTAATAAAAAGCTTCTTAGTATCCATTAAAAATATTCAATTTCTAAATCTTTATTTTATATTCATAATAAATTACTCAAAGAGTCATTTAAAACATCGAACAAGTTTTATGTAAGATTATTAATGATATCAGCATTTATCTCTGATTGGGATTATTAACCAGCGAAGATAACATCTCGAGTAAGTAAAAGGATTTACGAGAGTTGTCGTGACACGCTCATGTTTCTTTTCCCAATCGGAATACTTGAATTCCTTCTACGCTAGTGCAAGGTTTGCTGATACCAGACATGGATTTAATTACTTTTCATACTTTTCGTGCAGCGGGCATCGACAGTCTGCTCATTCGGCGGCACGTATAATTCAGGCAGAGAAGGCAGGGGATGCACTATGCATGCGCCGTAGCTTTTAAATAAACTGCTGTCTTCCCCTTTGACTTTACGATAATGGGTTTGTTTGCATTCCAATTTCAAGAAGTTTAACGACGTCCTCCGAAGCGTGCGGCCCCTTCTCTCGCCAAACTTGGTACCGAAGATTCGTGGATCGGGCCCTCATTCTATTTCCGCGAGAGCTTGTAGACGATCAGAAAGCCGTAATAATTTGAACCGACGGTGTAGATTTATTATTAAAATTTTTGCGTATAAAAAATAAGCAAATTCCACAACAGACGCATCATAATAACAATACATAAAATTGACAATGTTATTTGATAGCAATGTACTAAATCATATTTAAATATTAATATAAATCTATATTTGGATGTGTAGGAATAATGCTGTTATGAAAAGCTGCTACAGCTATATAGCTGTACTGTAGAAATGAGAAATATGCGTGAATGCGTCCGAGTTTGTACGAGCGTACGTATATTTCTGCAATTAAAACGCGAGGATGGGTATCTAAAGCCATCTTACCATTTTAAACCAACCATATTTTGCACAAAGTGATACCATTGCGCATCGCATTAATAACTTTATTAACGAGAGCATAACATAAGAATGTATTCGCTCATTGTTATAAAAATGCTTAAACGCGATGGAAATCATTTTCAACGAAGAACTATACCGCCGCGGCAGAAGTTCGCAAATGTATATATAATAAGGTAACAATACCTAGTTGGTTTTTGCGAAATTGATGTACCTGAGAGAAAAAGTTACGGACGTGGGAAATTCTCGCGAAGCTCGACAAGGTAACACATTCGCCAATCCCAAATTGGAGTGCGGAAAGTACCAGCGAGAGAGTGTATGGAACATGCCGGTAGCCGCGCTTCTATCGTAAACCCTCATTATCGTCATAATTATTATGCAAAGAATATAATGCGAGGCGGCAGCCTGCCAGAATACTCTCGAGATCCGACAGACTAATTTCAATGCGCGCGAATAAATTGCGGGAATAATTTTATAAAATAACTGAAATAAGAGGGAAAGCACGCGAGCGAAGCCGCACATCTTATTCGTGATTCGAAGAATACGAATGCATACCTCGAGCATATCATTACTACATACAGTACTGTAGATATCTTTTCATTCTCTGATAGAGGCAGAACTGATTTTTCCAAGATGTTATTCTATCAATCTTACATCTCCGAATTATGGAATAATATCGATTATTTTTTTTAATTATTGATAGGACATCGATAAAATACGGTGATGATCGTACACGTTCGATGATCGGACACGTTCTTTATGTACGTTCTCATTTTGTTGTGGAACAAAACGACGCTCAGGAAGACGTGTACAGACTGATCGATGGAAGACTATAGAATTGCGGAAGATGGGAGTTGAAGAAGGGGAAGGAATGGTATAGCTGTACTGCTCGGAAGAATCGCTCGGAAACGCGAGATATATTGACCGGACGCCGCTATCACGGAATCCGTGCATTAATAACGCAGCCGGTCTTTAACCCGTAAACTTTGAAACTCGGACGGGGGTGCGATTAAGAGGCTTCCATAAGGCCGTTTCGTGCTGGCCACCCTTATTCCGCTCAACTAGCAGGGGACTGATCCGCGCGGGGGGACGAAACAGCGAAAGGGAGTTATGGATGCCGTGGATCGAAGACTTCGCGTGAGACGACGGAAGAACGATCGTTTTGACGATTGCGATCGTTTATGTTGCACGAAGTCGCGAAGCCGACGAGACAATTAGAACGGTTTATAATATTGAAGATGGTATCGACGACGGTAATTGCGGGGTAACAAACGAATGAGCGGCGATGTAAAGTCAAAGCCGGCTAAATAAAGTCGGTGATGCAACGCGAAATATGAAACGCATTGAAGAAAGAGTTTTTTTTTAGCTTTTTTAATAGGTAAAAATTTGCAAAAGGTTAACTACATATTAATTGCTTTATAAAATAAAATACATAGATATAATAAAAAATTAAATAAATTTTATATCAATAATAATAAGAATTTATATCAATAAATTTGTAATTATATTAAATTTAATAAAAAAGAAAAAACGTTATGATTTTCAAAAAAATATCTTCATTTTATAATTAAAATGTTGCTGAAAGAAAGATAGCTTTATAGGTTAAGATAGATAGAGTGCAGTATTACAATTATTTTCTATTTCGTGTTATTTACACATTTCATTTTCTTGCGTCTCGACGTATTTTTCTTGATGTATTCAGCGCGGAATAGATTACGATCGTCAACCAATTACTCGTTGCGTGTCTAGAGGTAGCTACCATCTACCATAGTCATCAGGTGCACATAAAAGAGCTTTTGACTGCTCTTCGTTGTCACTATCGTACCTCTTCAGCGCGAAGTCGTTCGGCGCGGTAATATTCAATTTCAGACATCTCTCTGCACGCGGCTGGTGCAATTTGCCTGGCCGGTCGCGGAAGAGAGAAAAATACAAGCAAGAAGAAGGCGCTAGGCGAGACAAGTCGTGCTGTTCTCTCGAGAGCATCGTACGCGATTTCTTTCCTTCGCGTCGTCGTCTTTGCCTTCGGCTACCCTTCTCCACTTTCTTCATCACCTTCTCTTCCTACCTCTCCTACCTCGCTCACAATTCGAAGGGAATTTTACTGCCGCGCCTTTCGTGCCCGCGTAAACTGCTATAATTGCAAACGATAGCGTATGCGGTTGTTACGTGAAAACGATGTTCGAGAGGACGCGAGAAGATGCTACAAATGCACTTCTGTGCGGTAAGGATCGATTACTTCATAGGTATGTATGCGTATCGAGACACATATGGAGGAAACAACGGATATAAGTTGCTCATCAACGACGTCGGTTCAACGCGAAATAAGGGTGTGCACGCATTTTATTGCCGCATAAAGACTCGACAAAACGCCGGCCCATAATGCAGAGTACAGTAATGCTATGGTCATCGATGCGAATGGGCACTGAGCACCGGTGTGTGCGCATAAGACGAATTCGCTCCGACGTAATGTCAGATATGTTACGGTGGCGCGAACGGCCTGTCAATTATTGAAATGAGCTAATTATTGAGCCGCAACGAACAGCTGCACCTTGTGTATCTTGGAGAAATAAAAAGGGAGAAAGGAGGGACGTGAAGGAAGAGAGACTTCTGCGTAAAACGCTTTCTGAAGGTTTACGCGCAGCGCGTGCTGCACGTCTCCCGTCATTATCCAGTAGTATGCACCGGGTGTTCGACGCGAGTCGAAGAGTTTGGCATGCTGACGTGGCCAAATTCGAGATTTTCTGAGATTAATGACAAGCGCGCGGCTCTCGCAAAGTGATCGATATAAAAGTGGAGAGTAATTAATTTTTTGTTACGTAATCTTTATAACGATCGTAGCTCGATCGAGCGTTGCTGATAATATCATCGATTTATTACGATCTGATAACATCGCAGATGCCAAATATATGATAAAAGTATGGATATAATTATTTTCTGTTGTTTGTAAATTTTTTTATATTTTACCTTAAAATTTTGCATTTTCGATATCGGCGCAGTCAAAGAAAATGTAAAACGTAAAACTATAATAGCTGCGGCAGTTGCAGCAATCATGATAAATCTTACGTCACGTGACGCAGATTTCTCTGTCGTAAAAGGAGATAGTCTGGCTTTTTCGACCAGGTAATCCAAACGAGGTAAGACATCGTAGGAGACAAGGGATTGAAATCGTTCGACTAATGGAAGAAGAGCGAGAGTAGAAAATTGGACGGTAGAGAGTATGAGAGAACGAAAGAGGAAAGGAGAGGGAAAGAAAAGGAAACAGGAGTCGGTGGAAGAACCTTATTTCGCTCGTTCATCCGCGGGAGTGCAGATTCTTAATAGAATACTCGATGAATGTATTTCTCTTACGAGACTAAGACCGGTTAGTACTCGGAAAGCCCGAGGCTGGCGGAAGAGGAGGCGACAGCGAGGGGTGGCTATGATGGCGAGGAGCGAGGAAAAGGGGGAGGGTAGGTTCTGAACGCGATAATAAATCTGTGCTTAGCTCCGCGACAATGGGCCGGATGGAGGAAACGGAAAGAAGGGTTTAAGCTGCGTCCTACTTACGCTGCGAGGATATTCTCAAATGGATCGCACCCGAAGAGCGGATTAATCCGCCAGGAAAACGGATTCCGCGAACATTCGGCACGGAGGAGCACGGTCGGGTTTGATTCCCGCGCTTATACCTCACAAGCTGCGATATCTCCACGAGAAATCGGTGAAATGACCCTCATTCTCTCATCTTGGTGACAGTGCTAGTTCGCAGAGAAAAACCTGAGAGCTAAGTCTCTCTCGCGCGCCAATGAGCGAACATGATCCATGAAGAATTTTATACTATTATTTCTTATTTGGCATACTCACAGTAATTTTGAACAATAAATGTCGCTCGTATACTCAGAGTGTTTAACATTATAAAGAAAAAAATGTATTTCCCGGTTAACGGATAAAAAGAATTGTGGAATTACCAAGAAAGAAACGTTGAAAGCGTTACAAGTTTTGAAAACTGTACAATTTTGCATGCTTGCTTTTCCTCCTAGACTTTACGACGGAGTTTTCCGCTCATGCTCGCGAATCCCGAGTTCCAGCAGAGCTTGACAGCCAGGAGTGTCACCGTGCACATCCAGAAAATGTCGTCGGTTCAGTGTCACCCTTTCCGAGTTGTGCTCACCTGAGCAGAGGGGATCACCTGTATTATACGAACAGATAAGACAAGAACATGTAGAATGCAGGTGACTGTTGGCCGTCCTTGGCTAGGTCGAGCGTACGACTTCGAGTGTATGGCATTGAATCGCATCTGTACCCTTGAATCTCGACTTTTCTTAATCATTAAAATCCTGCCTAAGAAGTTAAATATTTCCACAATAAGGCGCATATCACATATCTATCAATTCGGCTCTATGAAAGATTTTCTTCACTCAGTACCTTTGAGAGTCACTCGCTTGACTCTCCAAATATAGGCTTTAAAAAATTGTGTAATTGTGACAAATTCCGTTATATTATATAAGCAAAAATGTTAAGTCAATTATGATAATAAATATCATACATAATATTATATATAATCTTTTTGCTGTAACGTATATCAATACAAACTTACAGTATTATATATTCGAGTATTAATCGTCAATCGCGGTATAACATCTCATGAAATTGCGGCAAATTGTAGATAGGTATATATTAAAATTCCAGGGAACACCAGGGAAGAGTCTGTCTTGTTACCAGTCGAAACCGGTCGATGAGGTACGACAGGTATGTCCGAGAAATGCCGTCAGCCGGCCAGCTGATCCTGGGAACAACGCCCCGCGACGATTTCTTGCTGGAATTAGGGCCTCCTTGATTTAAGACCGACTAACGCGTTTCTCACACCGGTCACTATTTGCAAGGACACCGGATTCGATCCTTCGGTCAAATTTATTCGAGAATTGTTTGTACTAACAATTAGACTGTTGTGAAAAATAAAACGAGTCGATAGGAGATCTAAAAAAATCATTGGAAATAAAAAAAATAAAAATGAATTTAAAAAACTTAATAAAAATTAACAGCTCTTTCTTTATATTAAGTGCATGCAAAGTATTTTTTTAATATCTTATTTGATTTTTTGGACAAATACATTTTTAATGTAATATATATTAGATATATTAATTGCTTATATCATTCATTAAAATTATATAATGAAATTACATAAATTTTAGCTCTTGAATAAATTAGATAAGTAATATTCAGACGATAAAATTTCAAATATCATTTTTTTATCGTTAGAGCTAATGCTGGCATGATTTTGTGTGTACCGGCGAACCGGCATCAGAGTAGCAGGCGATACCGTATTCCTTTTGAGAGGCGATCCGCCGAGCGGTTCCCAAGATCGTGTGTCGATTGGTCAGGATTGTTTGCGAAATTCCTTCGATAGTATTCGATGAATCTATTGAGGCATGTCGCTCACGAGTCCAAAGGACTCGGTATGCCGTTGCTGGTCGTTAGGCGGGTCGTCTTTGCTATTAAGAACCCGCGGATAAAACCGTCTCGAGAATCCCCCAGACGAACCATCACTTAAACATTCGGTGAGGGCGAATCCTCTCGTTAATTGTTTAAGCAATAATTAAATAAATTTATGTGTCCATCTCCACAAATTGAGTAAAAGTAAATAAAATGACTAATCGATTCACGAAGGCAAATATCAAGTCTACGTAGAACATTAGAAGCTATACATTAGTGAACTAAGAACAAGCCACAAGTATTTGCGCAACATAACATAATGAATTATTTCAACTATGTAAAAAATTAAGTAATAGTTTTTTTAAATATTATTCTTATTGAAATTTGTTTTCAAATAAATACAAATCACTGAATAAGTCTGTACATTTATTTTAGATATATTTTAGAAATATTATCAAAGATTGAATTGATTTTGAATAATAATGAAACTACAATGACATGATTCCGACTCCATTATTATTTTCAGCGAATCCAAACAAGAAGACCAATTT
Source organism: Atta cephalotes (assembly GCF_000143395.1). Lineage (NCBI taxonomy): Eukaryota > Metazoa > Arthropoda > Insecta > Hymenoptera > Formicidae > Atta > Atta cephalotes. The sequence continues at coordinate 238,594 of NW_012130077.1, forward strand.
CCGCTTGCAGCTCTACTGTGACGCGAAACGCCATTTGCAGGTAATTACAATAGCGAGACGAGCTTATTTCTTGATAGGAGGCACGCACGCTTCGTTCCTTGCAGGCCACGTGGGACGCGGATGGTAAATCGGGTGGGGTGTGGGCTTCAACGTTCAAACAAATAGGAAGTTTGTTCGCTGAGAGTACAATAGATGGAAACCGAATGATATGTCTAACTAAATACGTTACCGTACGCGTATCAAAGGGAGAACCGAACCTTTATGATGGTTTCTGGCTCGCGTCTCCGCAGTCTGCCGCTCGCCTTTCTGTGGTCACGTGTGTACACTTACGCATATGAACACATACACATCTGTATGGATTTTACACGAGCCCGCGTCTTTGTACACACAGGCGAACCGATGGTTTCCAGACGTTGCATCAATTGCAAAATTGAAATTTCAGCATCAACAATAATTACTATTGTCAACGCACCGACGCTACTTCTCGTTCGTTACCGGATCCAGAGTGGTTCTCATCGGACCTATTTCAAAAGCTCGATGATGAAGCTTAATTATTAAATTCGCTTTGCCTTTCAACAACCACACTGATTTAAATTAACTTAAAAGTCCTCATATGCACAGCGATATTTCACTACATAACTACTTTTAGAAATTTGACGTTTCTAATATAATCATTAATATTTATGATATATTTTTGCAATGTTATAAAATTGAAGAAGAAGATACACAGTTACTGTTAAAAAATGCTCTACTTTTAATATTAATTATCCATTTGTTTTTTTAAAATGTTGACAGGAAAATAGTTGCTTTGTCGCATACACAATTTAATTTGCAGTATTTTAATATTTTACTAAAATATTGATAAATTGATAATTGATATTGAGGATCGCTGACAATTTGAAATGTTAGACAGCAAAACCCTGTCTAAAGATTTGGAAACATCATGAAATAGATAGCTTTTAATAAGGTATCGTCGTTTCCGACGTATTGTCAGTGTGTCACACATTTACCATTTCCGGTTTATCCACCGTGTCGACACCTCCGCCTATACACTAATATGTCAAAGAGACAGAGCAATAGGGATAATTAGCACAGTCTCTGTAACGCGATGCTTACCATCTTCTAAATTTCACCGTTATTTGTACCTTCCGCTTTCTGTAAACAGTACATACTTGCTTATTAGAGACGTATCGTGATTGTCGCAATCTTGCTGTTGATTCTTGCTGTTGATTCTCACGAAACCCTAGAAACATCATTGCTTTTTTTCCTTTTGTTCGAAAGAATTGGACAATTTCCAGAGTTTGTCCAAGTCTGTACCGAGCAACATTTCGACCATATGTGATAGGTGACAGGAGCCCGTCAATGTTTCAAGTCTTGTCATTGATCGTGCGTGATTTCGTGGTAGTGGATACGTAGAGACACGGAGAGAGAATCGATAAGCTCTCTCTGGTAAACTAATTAGCAGAGTCGCCGACAAAGACAATCTTTCTTCGGCAACTGCGTTCGTCGCCAAGCTTTTTACATTGCAGGCTTCCTGCCGATGCTTCCCGCTTCCTTCTCGTCGGCCAATCGTCGTGTCTTTCTCCTATTCGGTTCTGTCTTCTTTCTTGGCATCACCGCCAGGTTGTTTTCTTTTTTCACGTCCATTTGCTCGCTTTTGTCCCTAACACCGCGAAAGGCATGGTTTCCCACGGGAGACTCCTCGAGAGTCACTCTTTTTATTACGTGCACGTAATCGCGTTAAGATCGCGCGATATATTTATGGCTAAGAATCATACTTTTATAATCTTGCAATAATTGCGCAACTCGATTTTTATGAAAATTAGAAGAATATTTTGAGAATATTAACAGTTATTTCCTCTAAAATTTTTGTCTCTTAACATTGTTCTCTTTGATTTTTTATTTTCTACTTTATTTTGTATCGTCAAACTTCTTGCGACAAATTCTAAATAAAAAAATTTAATGTGATAATATATGTAAAAGTATTTTTTCTTACAATACAATTTTCGCCTGCTTTCGGCATCCTTAATGTTGGTCGACAGATGTGGGCCATCCGCAACGGAAGGGTTACCAAGCCAATAAGGGGTGGCCGGAAGATGTATGCGCTAATAATCGAAGAAAAAAGTGTCCAATGAAAGAAATTTACGGCTGGCACTAATTAAGTAAAAGGGATCCAACCAGTCATCTCCCTTTCATCCAGTCGCACTCGCTGGCCGCTGCTGGACCGTCCCAGCGGAAGGATTAATTAATTCAGAATATATCAATTAAGAATAAGGTTTGCTTTTCTGCGTGGTGACTCTCTCGCGCCGTCCCTCGCCGTCCCTTCGCTGCGCCTCCTCTTCTATTGCAAATTGGACGTGAAAAATGACGCCTTGATTAATCTCGCGGATAATTTAAAAACGAAGGGGTTGCCGCCGCGGCACCTCACCTCACCCCCCCCACTCCCACCCCCTTCGTGCTGCTGAGCCGAATAAAAATTCAAGACGCGAAATTGCCAATCAACGAAGGGTGGGCGGCTGCAGAGGCGAAGGCGTCGACAGGGCAGTAGCAAACCGATTCGCAGCGTACCCGGGTAATAACGTTAAAAAATTATCCCTCGTCTGAATTTCATCGGTCCGCTTCGACGCGCTCGCTCTATCGCACTGCTGCGTTGAGTTTCGTCGTTATTTCGCTCTTTCTTGATTTCTTCAGCCTGTGCTAATTCACGGAAGCTAATGAAGCGAAAGAATGAAACATTAGAATAAGAGAATAAAAATATGACTACTGAAAAATTTAACAGTAATAGCTACGCTAAAAAAACGAAAATTTATCATCTTCAAGATATAATATTCAGAAATTATTTATCAGTTTGACTAAAATCGATTCCTGAAATTAAAATATGACATTTTTTTCATTCTTCTTCTTTCTTCATAATATCTAGATTTACATAATATAAATATACACATATATAACATTATCTCTGATGCATTCGGAACAATATAATTATAAACGACATTAAAAATGAAATTATTATATCGAGCAGATCGTGTAATTTTTTATTTATTACTTTTACTTATTTTTTATCATTTTTGCAACTAATCCTATTTTTCAACATTTGATTTTACAATTAGACTACTTGTGATTTTTAACTTTGGAAAGACTGTAAGAAATTCATATGTACATTTTTATCCTGAAAGAAGCTCACATGAATATATTCTAAATTGCAGAGATCCTCATCGGAGTTCTGTAGTAAACTAAATAAAAGTTAATTGAGTAAATGAAGATTTATTCGCAATGAAACGAAGTTGTCGTATAAAGTGCGAAAAGTAAGACTACGTGGAAAGTGTAAAATACGATTCTCCAGGGTATTCGGACGCCATCCGCCATTGTTTAATAAGACACCGGACTACACAGAGTTGAAGGCGAAAGGGTTGAGCACGTCGGAGCGAAGTAATTAAAAAATGTACCGCGATAAAATAATATTGGCTACAAATTGCATCGTGCTCAGCGTAACCCCTTTCGTCTTTTATATAAGATATAAAATTTTATTCGCTTTCTCCCTATATTTCAGGTCCATTCTTTCCTCCCTTCGTCCAGACAGTGGTTCTCACTTAAAAGATATTTACTCGTCCATATCTTCATTTACATTAGGAACAAATCTTAATCTGGAAATAACCGCCTTAACTAAGACGCACTTTTATTGCTGACAGGTCACCCGCATTAACGCTTATTTTAATTTATTCCACGCAAATGAGAAGATTTATAATTATCCTCATAATTACGCTTAATGTAGCTTAACATACAATGACGAGGTATACATGCTGTTTTATTTATCGCTGCGACTGTCTGAAAGAATACGTAAAAAATGTATTCTTTTTTAGAGCTAATATAATAATGATCCATGTATAAATTATACATAGTGATCCATAATTAAACTATAAGAGTTGCATCCATGAGATGCCCATGATATATTTCACGTTGATTATGTGTTTCATTGCATCGAAGCAACAGTCGCGTCACTTATTATATGCGGGTGTGCACACACTTTGCTAGCTATCTATGTATATCTAAAAGATATAGGTATGTATAAGCACACACAGCCTCTGGGCGTCCGCTCGTTTTCATCCCGGGAAGGCGACGGAAACGTTATGCAAATGGGTTTTTGCGGGGAGAACTTTCGTCGGCAACGTG
>NW_012130077.1:243009-252342 GCF_000143395.1 Atta cephalotes
GAGAGAGAGAGAGAAAGAGAGGACAGATAAGAGCGGAGGATACTCGGGGTTGAAGCGGAGCGAACCAGTCTCCTCCGCCTTCTCCCGCCGCGGGATCGGCCAAGAGCCCGGATCATTTTTACCGAAATTAAATCGAAAATTAGACTCGCATTAAAATGCGCTCTCGATAGGGCTCGCCCGAATCGCCGGTGGCTGAGCAAGCGGAGACGACGCTCCCAGGAGCGAGGAGGAGGCTCGTGAAAAGCGAGGATCCGACGAAGATGTGAAGATATACAAGAGACGAGAAATAGAGGAAGATAGACAGAGGGAGCTTCGGGGGTTTAAACCGAAGGAATTCCTTGCTCATGCAAATCGGAGATTCGTAGGAGCCGGAGAAGAGAGACGGGATTGTACGAGTTAATCAGGAGTCGCTCACGCGGAAGCTAGCTGAAGAACGCGGTTGAGAATCGCTGCGAAGTAAGAGAATATAAGGAACATTAGAGACGTTCTTTAGATTTTCAATCGTTGTTTAACTCAACTTTCAAGTTATTTCGAAATTTTTATTGAAAAAAAACTTGAAGTTATAGTGTCGTAACAAATTCGATATTCGATTTAACTAACGTCACAATAGATAAATTAGTTGAATTTTACCTCAAATTTTGATTTACTGTCGTATCATCAAGTCTGTCGGTAAGCTGGTAAAGTAAATAAGGAAGGAGTAAGGCACCGAACGGAAGGAAAAGAATAAGAAGAAGGACGAAATGAAAAAAGTTCGCTCACGCACAATCGCGTATAAATCAGGGTGGTTAATAAGTAAAAGCAAAGGGTTAGGCTTCCATGGTGATGCTGGGTTTAGTAGAAGGTATGGGGGATGCGCTTACAGGGGTTGGATCTGCACCAGGTCCAATTTACGATTCATTTCGTCGAAACGGCCGCCACCGTCGGTGCGCCTTATATCGCCATTTTACCGATCTGAATAATTAATTTTAATAACGAATTTCTATCCGCCTTCCCCTCCCGAATACTGTATTCCTCGTCGAACTCGGTTACTAACCGCGCTTGCCTTGCTCGTTCCTCGTGAGCGAGGAAGCAGATGAGGAAAACTCCTGCCTTGGACGTTTGACGTAAAGCCTCTATTGTCGGATACATTTTTAATCGGCGAGGGAGGCAACGAGCGCCTCACGATCCGCCCACAGCTTTTCTGATACATCCCCAACTCCCGTCTTGAACCAGCCCGGAAATCAATTACGCGATTCTTCAAGGAGAGTTCCTTGACGCGATACGTAATGTTGCTTTTCGTTGCGATATTTACTATTGTACAAGGCCTTTAAGAAATTTTCTTTATTGCGCTTCGCCGCACTTTGTGTGGCGCAATTTAATTGCGAATTGTTTAATTTCTTTGTGACACAAAGCATGATATTCTTTCTTCGAAGGAATGATTACACTAAATGCAACATTAAATATAATAAATATTTTAACAAATATTAAATTTTTATTTATTTATTTTAAACGTGAAAAATCAACGCACTCCATATAACAAATAAACATCCTGCAAGCCGTGGTATGATAAAGTTATATAACGTACACTCGAAAGGATAATTATGTGAGAAATAAACAATGGTGCACGCTGAGCATTAAACGATCGATTCAGTGTTACGATCCGTGTACGAGAGATCGAATCAGCGATTGTGTGGATATATTTATACGAGGCAATCGACGCGCGCCGACGACCGTTCTTTCACGCGATTAACGATCGCGGACGTTAAATCGCTGACTTTCGAAGAAGCTCACTATCTTCGTTATGTCCGTAGTGATACACGAGCCTGGAGTGGATAGTTAATTGTCGGGGAACTCTCTTGTCAGTTATGGCATTCCGAAAGCCTTCGATCGAGAGGAACGTTGCATTAAAGTTAAAGGACGAACGGGTATTATTTCCAGTGTATTATCGAAGCTTGCTTTTATAGCGCGAGATTATGGACGTACGTGGCTATTAAGTGATCGGGATTGCGAGAAGCAATCGATTTTTTATCTCTATCTTCATAGCAATCTTATTTGCAAAGCGAACTTTTCGAAATTATACGATAAAATCTAAAATAGGATTTTTCACATTTCAAACTTTTATTATTGATGATAATTTCCACTTTCTCTTGTCTATGAAAATTTTCATTATGATTCAATTTTCAACGTTTTTGTTTTATCAAGATATATGTACAATCTGTTTATTGATCGAAAGAGGTAATTCAAAGTATTTATTTTAGTTCAAATTATCTTTAAATCTAAAGAAATGTTTTTATTAATAAAACATTCTAAATTCTTTCGTATTATCGTCCGATAATTTAATTAGAAAGAAAAAAATGTCACGTTCAGTTAACAGATTCATTTTTCATATTCATTTTTTGTTGTTTTTATTTTAAAATATTGATGTAAAGAAATTAAATATTTTTTCGATTTTAAATTTGCCTTTTAGTATGAAAAAATTACGTAATAACTTTTAATTGTCATTCAGTATGAGTATTTAAAAAAAAAGACATGTGACGACGAAGACATCGGATGATGCACCCAGTTCGCCATGATCTTACGACCATGCAGTATTCGTGATATTCGACGGTAGTGGTGGTGGTGGGCCAGTGATATACAACGCTATCACCCTCGTATTTACTGCAGTGTCAAACCAGGGCGACAACTTGGTTACAAATTAGTGCTTTACACCGCGCGCACGGCCACGTCCCGCTTTTACACCATCCCGTTGTGTATGTATAATACGGTGTATACGTATGCACCGTATATCGGTGCCGAGTCCTCCGACGAGGAATACGAGTCTCGTATGTTTATGTTCCTGGCAGCTGTGCGGCAGAACCTTGCCAATATTGGTTCTCAATTTAATGATCGGCCAATTGCGCGCAACTTTCCCTACATGTTCTCTTCGAGATAGGTCGTAAATTCGCAAGCTGCCATTTGCCGATTGCAGTAGAATATTTCGAAGGCGTATCAATTTGAAGATTTCCTAAATTGTTATACAAATTTTTGAAGCCAATTGAATATCAGGAAGTTATTAAATATTTATAAGTTTATGTAAAATATATATTCGTACTTGATGTAGGGATACAATAATAAATATAGATAGATGCATCAGTTTTTTTATGTGATAATGTAAAATTATTTCTCAAGATTAAATGATTTTCTGAACACTGTAAGAATCGAGGATAATTATATCCACAACTGTGATCATTCTTGAGATTATTTTGGATGCGCCAATGAAACATACAGATAGAGAATCTTTCTCGGAAGTAAATACAAGATCGATCTCGAAATAGAGAGATCGGCTTGGCTCTAGGAAAGCTATCGGACACGATGCAGTGAGATTTCACGCCGTATCCATATCACGGCTTTTAAGATCCTACCTAAGACTCTGAACCAAGATGTATGGCATCGATGGCTCGATAGAAAGGACTGAGAACCTCTCTTGCCTTGTGGAAGAGGCGATATATCAGCCGCGGGTCAACAATGTGTAAGCGGTATCGTTCTCGAACCCCCAGGTCGAGCGACCTAAGTTCGCTCTCGGTGACACTTCTGTGGAGTTTCTGCTTCTTGGACGGTGCACACTCAAGATATATGTTATTAGTCGGGCGTGTGGGTGCACGCTGTGTACACGCACTATGTGGACTCAAGACTTTTGGATGCTATGTGTAGATTCGTCGAACGAAACTTTGAATTATCCCGAGGCGATCACTGTCTTGAGAAATTTTAATTAATCTCCTATTATTTGATAAATCCTTTTTCCAACGAAATTGTAAAGTAATAAACATTTTATAATCAAAATAAATTAAAGCGAGCCAGTTGGTTTGAATGTAAATAATAAAATCTAAAGCAGATTTCAAACACTTAACTTATTTAATGATGTTTTCGCATTTAATTATTTTGAAATTATTTAAGAGTATATCATTAGAGCTATATAAGGACATCGCGCGTTACAGAGTAATTTCTTGGTGGAGTAATTTCTTGTATATGGACAAGCACCATATACATGTAATAGAAAAAAAAATACCGCCTGTGCTACGAAAATTTGCCCCGTCATTAGCGCGAGTTGATAAGTGTCACGAAGTGCGCGACCGCTTGATCCGCCAGCATTAAAAATCAAATGCAACAGATCCATTCATCGGTCATAATTACGAGGAAGCCCGGCTGCCGCATAAAAGCGTTCGTTATTAAAAAGTTTAAATGTCTATTAATTACTCGACGTTATGCCGGGCTGTGCCGAAGAACTGTATAAAATGCATTTAATTATCGCGCCGCATTGAATGAGGGAAATCAATGGGTTTCCCTTTAGCGAACTGACGGCTGTTTCTTTTTTTCCTCCCTCAAAACCTCAATTTGTTACTACCGCGTTGCTTCACCGCGCCAACCCCGCGTCCACCGCGTTTACCCTTTCCAGTTACGCCCTCGTGAACCCATCGGTCGTGCCGGTAATGAGGGCGACACCTGAATCCGTGATTACATCGCGGCAATGAAAAGTAATTTGTCGATTCACGGCACGATGGACCCGTTCGATACCGCTACCGCAATTTCGCACTTTTTGCGAATGAAAAGCTTTCCGCATGCGGGCCCGTCCACTTAAAAAAAATGTTTTGTCCCTGTATCTGTTGCATTTAATATGTCAATGAGAATTAATGTGTTTTCTGCCGAGTAGTAAGATAAATATTTGGAAGTCATTAAAATTATTGGTACATTATAAAAATAACTAAATGGTCATAATTTGTGCATTCCTCTGATAATACATAGAGGAAAGTTGAATTAATATAGAGAAAATATTAAAACTCAATAATCTTATATATACTTATCTTTTTATGTTAATATTGATTAATTGCACGAGATATAAAAATTATTTAATTCCTATTTTTCTTTTGAAAAAACTATAAATTTTATTATACATTTTCGTTAATCAATATTAGACTCGCTGCAACAATGTATCATTTGGCAGAATTCTACGAACACCGCGAATTTCATTTTCGAAGTCTTCCTGTTCATGAATATTCGAAACTGATATTCTAACAGACCGCTGATGGGCGGCGGAATGTATTCTTGGAACGGAGGAAGGATCGGGATCTATAGGTTGCTTTGCAACCCTGCTCTGCTGTGGTGTCAGTGAGTCCGGATCGCTACTACCTTATATTTCACATCAAAGTCTTTCGCATTCCTAAATGCCACCTGATCCACGAATCCCGCTTCGAGGCCTGGCTTCGAAAATCTACTATTCGCGACCTGGTCCGCCGTCGAATTCGAGTTCGGTGCGCCCGGATAACGCGCCGTCAGAATCTTATTTCGAGAAATCGAGCCTGATCGTAAAGTGTAATAACTTTTTTCGACGCCCAACTCGACATGCCTGTGCGTATCGTATCTATACAACGATCAAATTACTCTCTCCAAATTCGTCAGCTGGATGAATGCGCGAACATCAACGCAAAACAAGCAGGTGAATTAAATGTCAAATGCATCTTAAGCGCAGGCATCAGTATTAAATATCATGGATATAAGTACAAACTTTATATAAAATCAGCATTCATACATTTAGATTTATTATGTATGAAATTTTTTATGTTACTTTCCACACATATATAAATAAATACTTCATTTTTTTATAATAGAAATGATCATATTAGATCCGAATTTTTTATCCGAATTTTTTATCCGAATTTTATCAGATTCGAATAATTTGAACGTTTCAAATTTAAATGATTTGACGACTCCAGGCTGAGTTATTAAATTATCTGATTAATTTGCAGTCCTTTCCCGTGAGAAAGCAGTGTTATCCGAAAGTCCAGCAGTATCACGCCTAGGTTCTTAAATGATTTAAGGATATCGATTCTGTGACAGACGGGGAATAGTACAGTGTACACGCGTTCGATCGGAATATCTTAGGTCATGGATATTTTAGGTGGTACCGAGGATACCGGTCGCCCTCCCGGTGTGAAGACGATTTAAGGTCTACTGGTTGGGCTCAGCACACCCATGGTGGTCTATATCAAGACAGAGAATCCACTCGATACAATCCTATACCCCCATATCAAGCTTATACCGCGTAATGCCATTCTACCTCATTTCTTCGCACGATTTAAACACTTAATAAGTCATTCAGCTTCCTTCTCTTCCTGCGAATAAGCATTTGCAATAATAATCATAGTAATAATAAATTATTAAGTACCTTTAATTTAACTTGGTTCGATAATAGATCGAATATATCTTCAATATTTAATTTGATTCGATAATAGACGAAAACTTGAATTTAAAATTATATTTCTGACTACAAGAATTTATATCGAATTCATAAAATATTACTGTGATAATCGTTAATTCATAATTCAATTAAATATATTGATACAGATAGCACATATCGCAAAGATCGACAATTATTTGTTTGACATTCTGCTGTCGTAAAATCGCGTGTAAGATTTATGTGATCTAACATAGGTTTTAAAAATAGAATTGCAAACAAAACAATGCACACTATCCGCGGCAAGAAGATTCACGATGTTGCACGATACACCATCTCGAAGCGGATGATCAAAAGGTGAGGGGTGGCCAGGACGGGAGTTTTGGTGCATTTTGGTCACCAGCAATAAAGCATTTTTATGTCCTTTCTGGCCATTTGATTTTGAGATTAGCCGGGAATTTTAGGCGAACCCGCATATCATGGTGATTTACATCGAACCAGCGTTTCGACGAGGAGAACGCCGGTCACCGCGACTGAGTAAAGGTAAAATTATCTTAAATTTCAAATTTATACGCATAGTCTTGTCATAATCTTGATTCTGACGCCCGGTCGCGAAGCTATTCGTTCGTTTCCACCCCGCGTCGACACGGTGGGCTTATTTGTCAAGAATACTTGCAAGAATACTTGTCGCGAGAATTAAAAAAGAAAAGAAACATCAAAAAAATAAGGGATAAATTGAAGATGATGTCATGATAAACATAGTGATTTTCTAAGTCACGAGGCTGATGACAAATTAAGTCTTCAAATCGAATTAAAATCAGTAAAATTTTATCTAACTAATTATCACTTTTTCCAACGATATATTCTAATTTTCCCAATTTTATCCGTTATTTTAACTCTTTGAATTCCTATGACAGAAATAAGTATTTCTGTCACAGCATTAAATACGGGCTGCGAAATATTATCAATGATAGCGGCCGAAGATCGTCGATCGAATACAAATTATCCACGGGTCTCATATCGTGTCTACCAATAATCGTTACAGACGCAAGCGAGACCAAAAAGGAACATCAAGAACGAAGAAATAGAGGCGACACACACTCGCGGAGTTTGCGCGCGACAGGTATACGTACACATTTTACCGATGCGGCGAACCCTTCGAACACCATCGGCGTATCGCCACAACCCGAGAACTCGCTCGCTCATTCGTGCTTACGGAGCCCACCGTGGGCCCATAAATATCTCATTTTTATTTTGAATGGGAAAACGAACGATGGGTCGATGCCGCGCTTCCCTACCCCGCACTAAATCAGCGTTACTTTATTAAGTATTACCTTTAGTTAACAGATACTTAATCAAAAGGTGCACGCGGTACGCCACTAATTTGACTTTGGCCCCCATAAATATTCGGGGACCGCTGGATGTACGGGTCTGTGCAGTCGATGTGGTACCCATCGGGTTCGGCCGATGCTGCGCCCGAAATACCGGACCGATAGACGGACGGGCGGACGGACGGACGACCAATGGCTTTTGTACCGATAAAATACTTCTGTAATTAAATGCGAGCGGTGGGCATTCATCTAACTGCCTATGTGCGTTCCCGCGACGTATGTTATCGATCACAGCTTTCGGGAATTTATAAAGCACGGTCGATGGGACGTGCGGGATGTGTTCGAATAGGGAAATGAATGGTCAGTAAATCGAGAATGGCATTAGGGTTACATCATTTGTTACTTTGTTGATTGTTCTACCCATCTTCTTTACAGTCTGTTTCATTGTAATACGTAGCCCTTTAATATTGTATGTAGAAATGCTTTTGCAAATTATGTAGAATATATAATAACAATCTACCTTTTTGCTAATCTTAAATACAATATAAAAATTCAAAATATCTCGTTAAAATTAGGTATATGAACGCAATGTGTTCTGCCATTCATTAGCTTATTCTTTTGCGAAAGTTGAACGATCTCAGGATACCCGCCGCGCCACTGCGCTCAGCAAGACTATGCTGCGGCCGCAGTCTCCTCGTTTATTGTACATAGGGACGCGGAAATTGTGGCCAAAGCAAAGGCGGTCGGCTCGCGGTTCGGTAAACACTAAACACTCGTTAGCGTATAGATTGAAACGCAATCTGTATTCGGTACGGCTACCACAGCTACGAAGGAAGACGGAGGCAGACGCTGAGAAGCGACGCAGACAAAGAGAGCCTGGACTAACTCCGCGGCGACGCGAAGAGAGAAAGGGCACGTCGGGGGTTGCCGGCGGAAGGGTTCTACAGCCCAAAGAGCCCGAGGCCCCCCACTAATTGATTTGTGCTCCAGCTTCAGCGGCCCTCTCTAACTCCGTTCTCTATCTCCTCTTGATCCCTCTTCCTCTCGTAACGCCTCACACACATCAGGACACCATAGGTAAATCCATACGCGCTAAATACGCTACCACTTCGACTACCGACTACCCTTTCCTTTCCGGTGGAGGAAACAGAGGTCACTCCTTCTGCATCAAAGCTTCAAAGGACTGTTATCTTACGGGCACCGTCGTGGACGGCTGCGTGCTGAGGGTAGCTAATTACGAGATACGCGGGCACTTTCGATGCCACCCTTCGGCGATCATGCAGTGAGCTTATAAGTTCGGAAACTAGCACGAATCCTGGGTATAGCTAGCACTTTGATATCAATTACTAATTTCAGTTAAACCAATATCAGTAGAAACAGAATGATAAAGATGGATTTTGGAAAATTTTCTAAATACAAAACATTGTTATTTTGTAAGAAATCTCAACATTCCCACATAAAATGTTAAAAAATAATTATAATTATGTTACCTGAACATTATTCATATCCATCCAACTTACTTCATAATAGTGCGTATGACAATACGCTGGTAGATCGAGAGGGGACATTTCTACCGTAATGATATTCGCCGTTAATTGTATAGTCGAGCGACGTCTTCGAGTTCATCGTTTAAGATAGAATGTAACGAGGCGCTAGCGGACTCTTTGTTCCATCCTGGGGCAGTTCACTTTGCTTTCGTCCTGGATTTTTTCAGTCTTAGGTAATATCCTGTGAGTAACACAACGTCCTTTCTACTCCTCTTCCTCCCTCTCTCCTTCCTTCCCTCCCCCCCCCCTCCCTCTCTCTCTCTCTCTC
>NW_012130077.1:256207-257284 GCF_000143395.1 Atta cephalotes
AGAGAGAGAGAGAGAAAGAGAGAGAAAGAGAGAGGTGTTTGATAATCATTTATTTTATCGTAATTACGTCTATCGCGAATGGTGAAAATATCAACTCTATCATTAAAAATTTTACGCTAAGAATTAAAGATATAAAATAATTGTTGAGTAATCTTAATCATAAAACATGAAGAAATAGGTATATGTCATACAATAATTTTTCTGACACGTATAGTAATGTAATTCTAGAAAACTCATATCAGATGATTCTGTTTTTAACATTGCAAATTATTTTTTTATCTTTTAGCTTTTTTATCTTTTTAGCTTTTTCTCACATAAAAGAACTTTTCGATAAACGTTGAAATTATTCTATTTCACATATTAAAAAAAATTAATTATTGGCTGACAGGAAATAGTTATGGAAAACCACAAGACAATAAACCTAATGTAAATAAATTTATTCATGAACCTCATTTAAATGAAAATAAAACCGATACGAGGGAGAATTTCGCTTAGCGAAGGCGATGTGTCTTTTGGAATATTACTTTCGAGATAATAATACGAATAAAGGCGGACAACCTGTGAAAATTGGCCCGGGACATAAACCGCGATTATATTGCGAGGAACATCGTACACCAAACTACATCCCAAAATCAAGAAATATTCCCGTAGGTCTCATCCAATCGCCGCACCATACCGCGAAAGTCGGTAAAAATAAATGTCGCCAACCACACGTATACGATGGTGCGGCGATAAATTAATCCGACACATCGCCGACCGCGTTCCTCAATCGTGGTAACACCGAATCCGTGGTCTTTCTCCCCTGCACCACTTATCCCTGATTTATCGAAATTATATTTCAGCACGCGAAAAAAACGATTTCTGTACGTTATATAGTTTGCCCAGTATATTTCCCCTCTTCGTCTGAGTCTACTTGACAATTATTCTTTATATCCATGCAACTCTATCATCAACATCTGGAGATATAATATATAATGTCTTTATCAGAAATGAATTTTATAATTGAAATATGATATTATATATATATATTATATATATATATATATATATATATATATATATACACATATACTATAT
>NW_012130077.1:267303-278391 GCF_000143395.1 Atta cephalotes
CTTCTCGCGCTCTCTCTCTCTCTCTCTCTCTCTCTCTCTCTCTCTCTCTCTCTCTTTCTCTCTTACGTTCTCTCTCCCTTGTCCTCATCCCTCTTTCACTCCCCCGTGTTCTCTCTTGCTCCCGCGGGAACAAAACGATAATATATTCGAGCGCGCGAGAGAGCACAGACGGGATCCGGACGGATCGAGCGGATACTATATATGCTGTTTCGAGGTCCACATGGTGGAAGGATGATCGAGGCTGAAGGAGGCGAAATAAGACGGAGGAAGACGGCGTAGAATCGTGGCTCTGGCTGATGGTAGCGGGGCGGGCGGGATGAAGCCTTTTACACGTCACCGAGAACTAATACCCCGACGCACGCTAATGACGGCCAATAATTTAAAATATGAATTTGTATAAATCACCGGTAATCGTTAATTTCTCGGAATGTTAGATCGGCCCGGTCCATCACGCAGCAGCGCAGGGCGACGGCGGTCGCTGCGTCTTTGAGGTCCTCACGGAGGTCATTTATGCCGGGGCCTCAGATTAATTGGATTAATTAGGCATTACTGTGCCCCAGGGCACGCCGGTGCATTAGTCGGCAACAGAGAACGGAGTCCTGCGAGGTACCGACGAAGGTCTCCCCGCGACCTTCGATGGGGGATCACTCCGGAGGATTCGCGGGATCTTTGATTTAGATCGACCTGTTTGGGCGACCTTCTCAATTCTTGGAAGCTATTCGTCTTCATCGTTCAATGAGCTTCGTGTCTACGGTTTTTTGCGAGATTTCATCAATCTATTTTCTAGCAAATGAGAGGAACTAAATTGTGAAAAATTTCATAATACAGTAGAAAATTTAAAAAAAATTATCGTCATTTACAATGATTACAATACAATTGTATGAAAGATATAACACACAACAGATATAAGAAAATTGGCATTGTAAGACTAAGAGAGGCGTAATCAAAGCGCAATAGTCAAGTGCGAAATCGAAAGTTCGTCTTGACCTCGCATTGATCCTAAAGCGTTCATATCGCCAATGCCGTACGACACAAACGGTCGTCGAATCGTCGGAAAGAGAACAGCGCGAGCGAGGACTTTTTTCTGTTGCATGGTCAAAAGTCATTACCGAGCAACGAAATTTGACATGGTTTTTACTCTTGTTGCGCGAGAGCGCGTGAGCGTTCGCCTATAATTATTTCCACATCTATCACTCCGGTCCGGCAATGGCCGGCGCGGCTGCGGCTCGAAGATTGAAGATCGGCTCGCTTGAAAAAAATGAGACGCGAAACCGGGGCCTCTTTCGAGCAATAGCACTGCCGGTGGGGAAAGAAGAAGAAGAAGGGACCCCTCGTCTATATGTGCCCCGTCGTCGACTGAATGCCAGTCGGTTTCCTCTTGTTCGACGACGGCGACGCACGAAAGGCTTCGATGACGTATGGTTCGTAGAAGAAGGAGAAATAAAGAGGGCGAAGTGAAGAGATGGAGAAACGTACCTGAGATTGTCCTCGGGTTAAAAGAAAAAAATGTCATTGTACCTGGAGGAACGAGCAGTCATTTTGTCTGAACGGCTTGACGCTAGCTGATTCTCTGTGCTCACTACTGATCCATTGATAAACATTCGAAAATCATTAACGATTTGGCCTTGAGCATATTTCATCATGTTCGAATATTTCTGTGCAAAGGAGAACATATATCCGCTCGACAAAGGATAACGTTATTAAGTGTATATGATTTTGAATAGACGTTAATGTGCTACCTACATGTTATTCATATTCTATATATAAAATAAGGATTATTTTTCTTTCATAAGGATAACTATTTTTATGTAATATCATATACATCTAATACAATTTTCTAATTACATGTATGTCCAGATGTTTTCTTAATGCATACTAATCCTCTAGGAACAAATATATTTGTAACGTTCCCTTTAAAATTAAATTCGAAATAAATTCAGGCTCTATGCAGATTAGTTGCATTTAAAAACTGAAGATAAAAATATATGTAGCATTGAACATTGAGATATAATATTTTTTATTAGCTAAAAATATTTTTAATTAGCTACACGTCGACATATATATATATATCGATACATATATATATATATCGATAGTAATAACTAGATTCTTCATTTATAAGTAATTTTTTAACATAAACAGTAAAGAAATTCTTGTAATGATAAAATAACGTTATCTTTAAAAGGTTAATTATTATAGATTCTTAACGACTTCCGAGATCATAGAAACGATCGCGAATGCTCGAGTTTCATTTTTCGATAAACGATCAGCTGTGGAGGGGGAGTTCGTTCAGATCTTTTCGCTGTTTCTGTGGTACATATGGGTGCACCTATCTATAGTCGAGTGCTCTGATATATTTCCAAGGCTTGGCGAGTGGCCACCATTATACACATGATAATTAGAATGCGTTGGCGCGTGTCTCTATATATCCGCGCGTGCTGCACGCGTGCTGTGAGTTAGAATACTAGCTTCGCCGTTTACCGTCTGCCCTTTCATTGGAGTCGCACTGCTCTTTCAACAAGCTACTTGCTACACTTGTATGCCGTAGCAGACTGCGCATAGCTGCTTCTTTCTCTCTGATCCGCAACTACGGTTTGTGCGTCTACACCAGCATACGTCCGAGCTTCGAATAAATTAGTCGAGTCACCTCCGCGCATCAAAAACGAAGCTGTAACCATTCAGGAGCCGCGCAACGATGGGTCGCACGAAGAGAAACGCGAAGAGTTTTGCTGACCACGTCCGCGAAAAGACCAAAAAAAATTGAGAATCTTTGTGTCTTGCATCGCATCGGAAACACATCGCGACTTATAGCGACGCAATACATATAAAAATGCAATATTATAATATTAAGAATATTAATGACGAAATGCAATCTATTTTTAACATAAAACGCTTTATGTTCCTGAACAATTGTAGTAAAATATTTGATTAAAACTTTATAATTTTTTATAGCCAAGAAGTATAGAAGTAAAAAATAAATATTTCGTATTTATAATAATTTGACATAAGAAACACGGCCTGATTACAAATGGATTTACAGTGTGCTACACGTATGTTCAAAATACAATCCCGAAGACGGGGATAATTCCCGCGTCAAGTTTTAATATCGAGTTTCGGTATCGAATGCTACTCAGAAGTGGTAGGAGATAAAGGAGGAGAAGCGATGTTCTTACCGGTAGGAGGATTCAGCTTCGAGGCTCGGAATCAGCCGCGCAGACAACGAGCAGGCGATATCTTGTTTCTTTAATAAACGGAAACGGAACGTAATCGTATTATTTGTTTCTACCTTTAAGAATACTACCCTCGTCCTAATACCTGACTCGAAGTGGAGAGAGAGAGAGAGAGAGACGGAATGACTAAACGTCAAGAAAGCAAAAGGAGAGAAAAAGAGAAAGAGAGTAGGGGGGAGGGAGATCGAGAAAGATGGGCAAAGATCTACCACAGCGGATGAATGGATGATGGGAGGGGAAAGAATGGAAGGAATATTTAAGAAGGTATTAAACTTCCCTTCTTCGTTTCTACTCTGCCGTATGGATGAGAAAGTATTAACGTTGTATTTTATTCGCGACGACTCGATGAGTTTTCAAATACGGAAAATACCTTATCTGAATTCCATTTCCAAGTGTCAGCGACTTATAACCGTATCGCTTGATGGCTCGAAGCATTCAATATATTATACTTAACAGTATTATTGATATTCAATCTATAATTTGATATTTATTTTTTATTGAGTATCACTGCACTGTTATTATTAATATTACATACTGATATTTAATTCAAAGGTACAATCGCTCGTGTATCAGTCATATTAATTCTCAATTAGATACATCTTTGTAGTTCAGTTTCAAAGTCTGACATATAGCAGGTATAATAGTTCGTAGGAAGTTAACTCGGGAGATCCGGAGTGGAAAGTTCGCACGCGCATACGGTCGCATAAAACGTGTAGTCGGGACTAATCCAGCAGTCGCTCCCGCTGCGATATTCTTATTGAGAATAGTAGCTGCAGAGCAAAACGTTCTGAGATCACTGAATGGGATACCGCGGTGCGCCAGAGTCAGGTGTCGGGCCCGAACAGAAATGCATTAACAGGTGTTGCGCTCAGGGTAATAGCTGATATATCATCGCCAGGCCCACCTAAACGAACTCGCGTAAAAGGGAAAAAGAAGGCATATGCCAATGAATAATATTTTTAAAAATCTTGAAGATCGACCGCGTGAGAGACATCAGGATGTAATTGGATGCCCGACCAGCTGGTTGATAGATCTCAGCTCTTTCTAAATAACGTATGAACGATGAGTGATAAACGAACCAGCGAGATGATAGATGTACTAATCGGGAATACTTTTAATGATACAATATATAACATATTAATATTATTAATCCGTTATTGAAACACATGATTTTGTACTGCTCTGAAATTTTTAACGACAGCATCATGTTATTGTTGGGCAGGTATTATATATAGTAAAAAAATTGTACAGCAATATAACGATTCTGACATTAAGAGTTATAGAATGCGAATATTGATGACTCTAGGATATTTTTCTCATTGTTAAATAGTATAATAATTTGAAGAATAATATTACATTTCTACAATTTTATTTTTTATTCTAGTAGGCTAATTATCGTACTATATGCAAAGTTCAAGTGCTGCAATTTTTATATAATTGAACATTTTAAAACTTCTAAATATTTAATAATAAAAAATTGTAGTCCTAAAGATCCATATGTTTCTTAACATCACAAAAAATATATGTTCCTGTTATCAATTAAAGATGAGAAATGATTGAAATTAGCGTGAACATCTTGAAAGCTTTCTGAATAGTAAAGAGTCACAAGCACGATAGATAGCATTATGATATATAGATATAATAATAAAGAAGAGCAAAACTTTGTCATGTAATTAAACGAAGACGGTCCAGCAAATTATGAACTGATCAAGCGCGTGCGGAATGCATTACTAGAAAGCAATTTAAATGTGAATATGAAATCGTATTCATTTATAATCGTGCTTGCCACGAACTACGAGCGATTAACAAATCGTGAACACACTTTTGCTACTTCGTGAACGGCAATTCGGCTCGTAGGAATTGAAATAAACTCCGTCGTTGCGGATCATCTGTTATCCTTAATTATTGCAAGCATTACCTGGAAGACCCATAAAATGCGTCGCGCCGTATATAATCGCCGCTACCGCAGCCGAACCGATCTGTAACATTGCGGCAATGGGCGATGTTTCATCCGGATCATGAGCAAGTAACTTCTACATTACGTAGACGCTTACCGAGCGACCTTACTAGTCGGTGATGGTGGCTAAAGACTCGAGGATCAGGTTCAGTTAACGATTACAAATTGGGTGCCCGATCGGTACCTATTCCCGGATTAATACAGCAATAAATAATCGAAAGCTGATTACCAGAAGCAGCGCCGCTTTATATTCAACGTTGTCAACGTGAAACGCAAAGAACCAATGGTCAGGCTCAAGAAACGAAGAAAAATCACGAAAGAAGAAGATTCTGGTATAAATGAAAGAAAAATAAAAGAATAGTAGTTCAAGAAAGGTTAAGAAAAAAAGCGAGAAGAAATCGACTCGATAATTCTATATGTCCAATGTGTGAAAGCCGACAAATACGAGTTGCCAAGAAACTTTAATTCTAATCAACAATTTTAACAATTTAATATCTGTTACTAACTTTGTAATTTTATTATCATTTAGTATCAGTAAAATAATACAGCGACGATATTTAAAAAATTCTAATTTCTATGCGTTTGCTGCACATAATTAAAACAATTTACATTTTAGATAATCTGATTAATAAGCAAAATTCATTGATTCTAGTGAAGGAAACTAATAAGGTAAGAGTGAGGGATGATATTAAGAAGAAAAGAAAAAAAGATAGAAGAAGAAACAAAGAGTGAAATGCAATCGCAGGAGTATCGATGCGATGATTTCTTAAATCGATATATCTGTGCACTCGCGACACATCGAGCTGGTTTTAAGTTATACCAGGAGGAACGTAAAACCCGTAAACGTGCCCGCGGCCAACATATTACGCGCATTAATTCGCCGTGCTTGACGTGGAAGGCGATTCGTAATACGCGAGCAGGAGCGAAGGGGCCGAGGGACACGTCAACCTGAGGCGGGGATCGTGCAGAGAGTGCGAGAGGTGGAAAGAGGTGACAGAAACGAGGAAGAAGGCACCCGAGTACGATCCTAGTTTATAACGAGATTGGTAGGGCTACGTCCGATACGTATATTCGCGGCGTTGGATTTCTCGGTAATTATAAACTTAGATTCCAGTAAATATTCCCGTCAACCCTGGGCGACGGCAATTTACGAGATTAACCGAGTAACATGCGAAGACGAGGGAGAGAGAGGAGGTGCAACAGACCGGGACACAAAGAAAGAGACCAAGGAGGAGGGGGAGAGAGAGCACTCTTCGCAGACATTTAAGGAAGACATTTAAGGAAGACTTCTCGAGGCCAAGCATTTGTCAGTTAAATTAACTAAATATTAGCTTATAGCTAAATATCAATTCAAGATACTTAGGAAAAATATATTGATAACATCATGAAATTTGTTTGAAAGAAGCAACACAAAAAGCTAAAGAAAAATATAAGAAAAAATTATTTAAAAGATGTTACTTAAAAATAAGATTTAAATTTTATATTATTACATGGTATTAGTTTTCTAAATTAAAAATTTAAGTAACACAAATATATTTCTTTGTTATAAAAAAATAAAAATTAAATAGATATATGTGTATATATCAAAAGTAATTTATTTTTTTCTTGTTTCTTCAACCAGTTTGTCAAATTATTTAAGAAGAGATGAATGGATTAAACGTGCTATCAATTAATTTTTGCGATAAATTGATATGACCATGATTGTTATCCAAGTGTACAGTACACAACAGAAAATAAAACTTTTTACTAAGCTTAAAGTGAGTATAATGGTTTGAAAGTGGAGAGAAAAGAGAAAGAGAGAGAGAGGAGGGGGGGAGGGGGGAAAGGGGGAAGAGAGAAAAACGGAGATGTTGTATGCCATAAACTCGTAGATCAGCATTCCTGGCTTTCGATGTTCACGGTTTCACACGTACACATTGACTGAGATCTTCAACCTGATAGCAGTGCATATGATATTCAGTATTATTGCGTTTTATCCATGCGCCGATATTACCTCGTGTCATGTAATATAACGTAGTAATTTTTTAATATTTTATGCACTGTGGATAGTGGAAGAACCAGAGAAGAGAGCTGTCAGGTGTTCTTTTTCATATACTCGGTGTATGATACACTTTACAATTTGTAATTTGCCCCTGCTGCGTTGTAAAATAATTTCTTTGTATGTATCTGATGGAGTCCCAATATAGATTTATTTTTATAAACAAAGTCAATGGAATTCTGAAGCTTAGCATCGAATGTGTTACATAGAATATTGTAGAAATAGATTTAAGCATCATCATCACACATATCGCAAATGTCGACAGTTGCTCGACATCAATTTTCAGTGTCAGACAGTAACGATGTTATTTCAAAAAACGATATAAATCAGTTTCTCTGATATTACTATAAGATTCTCGTTGGCGAAGAATTAATATTAAATGTCTATCTTATGACTACGTCTTATTTTCCACGTTCTATTTTGAAGTTTTATGCGCGATGCAATGGAATATATGTTGAATAGATTTTTTTAATATTACAGTTGTTATATTATTCATTAAAAAAAATATTGCTAACTTTTATTGAAAATTTTTGACAAATTCGATTGAAAGCACTAGTACGCATATTGAACCGTTGTACACTGATTTAATTTGAATATAAAAAATGAAATGCAAATATTTCGAATTATAAAATACATACAATATTTTATCTAATAGTACATTAAAATGTATTGAGTATTTCACGATTTAATCGATTTTTATATTTATTTATAAACATATCTTTACGTTATTTTGTGTACGATGGTTTTAATGCGCACTGAGTCCAATCGAATTCGCCATTTATTAAAATTTGGAATTTCTATTCAAATATTCTCAAATATCATTTTCTTCTCTGATGCAGTTTTCTAATACGGTTCTGATACAGTTTTCTATAATATAGATTGTTCTCTTAAAGAACTATCTAATATATCATAAAAAGATGTATATAATACTTTACATTATATTATTTATATTCATAAATATAATATTTAATATCATTCCATTTAACAAATTTTATAAATATATCTTTGTTTCTTTCCCAGGACACATTTTTTGTAAACTAATTGATATTGACATTTCAGAAAATATATGTACGTTACAAATGATATCATTATACCCGTATTTGTTCAACGGACCGGACAAAGAGTGCACGTCGTCTAATTCGAACAAAGACGGTAAATGCCGCATGACAGTCGGTCGAACCATCATGGTGCTGCTTCAACGGATGTTAGTGGAACATGGGCGATTGTAATACCATGGAATTAATCTATGCCCGCGATGGTAATAATAAGGAAATGTTTCAATCTTGATGATGTATGGTGCACCGTTGCCGGTACGTTCACAGTAGGAAAAGGGTCTTCGTTGTTCCACGCGGTGACGGTTGTCGTTGAAGAACGATCAATCTCGTCAACGAGTCAAGCATCGAGATCAGGGATCCTTCTGTGATGAGACAGCTCTAACGGAGACAGCCGTAATCGTTTGCTACAATGAAATGCATTCTTGACGTAAGATTAAATGTCCGACACTTTTGTACTGTTCAAAGAGCAACGGTATTTAGAGCATTATTTTAATAAATAAAGACTATATCAATCTCATGCCTGTAACATCGCGGTCTCGTTTTTATCAGTGTGCGTGTAGACATTTGCTTTCAAAAGAATCTTCTTACAGAATATTAATTAATTTCACTATATTATTAGCGTAAAATGTTTCGTATATTATTTATGCATGAAATATTACATTCTCTAAAAAAATTTATTAAATATTGAGAATTGATTTTTGAGATTTACATTGTCCAATATCAATTTTTCATTGCATTAATCGAGCATTTCTTAAATCATTCGCGTCTCGCAGCCACAGATCTCGATCTCCACGAGCGAAACGCGGCGTGTCGGATCGCAAACAAACGCGACCACGGGACTCCGCAAACTAATCCTAATCTCGCGCTACCGACAAATCGCTCGCCATAAATCCAAGGCCAAGAAACCGAGCGCCAAGACGCTACTATGTAATCGAAGATAAACCGCCGTTCTCCCTATCCACCACTACCCCACGAGCGAAAAGCAACTATCATACGGTTATCAAAGTCGAAGCAGGACGCTGAAGCTGCGGGGGGTATATTGTAAACAAGGAAAGGGTACTGGCGAGGGATGATGTGTCCTGGTAACTTACCCAAATAAATCAGAAATGCCGTCAAGCGTGTTGCACGTGACCCATGCGATAGACGTTCGCGCGTTTACAACGATAAAAGATTTAAACGACGGTTAGGCATTTGAATTACGAGGCTTTGTACAACGCGCGGAAGTGGAACTACGTTTCCTAGCGGCGCCATTTCTGCGACTATAATGGCAGACCGAAGACGATAACTCTTGTAAAATATAACCAGTTGCGGTTTTATTGACGCTAGATTAAGCTTAATTACATGAAATTTCGCTAATAATTGCAGGCATTTAGATATAATATATCTTCCGATAAAAGTACAAGTTATGTACAATATTTTACGCGAGTAATAGAATTTCTTTGCGAGCTGCTTCGATAAATTATGCCGAGAATGTTTATATTAACTGGTCTGATGCATTTATAAATGTAAAATATGCATCAGTAGGCATTATTATATGCAAAGTTAAACACATACTTAAATACATTATAATAATTAGCAGTGGTTCACGTATCGATCTGTGCGCGGATATACAGATCATCCTTCGTACAGGACTTTAGTAGTTTACACCCTTCCATTGCGTAGTATTAATATCTCTAATCATTCACCAGTCCCTTCGCACCCTTATCAAGGGATGCCATAGGCGTCGCTTGATATGTGTTATTCAGATTTATCCCATTTGCCTTTGGGACCATATTTATCCGTAGAACAAACCAAGTACACGGTCCGATAAAGCGTTCGTTTCGCGGAAAGGATTAATGCTAAGCTGCAAATGAAGGGTTCGGACGTTTTTTGTCTTATCGTTGGCTCCCTTGTGGTATTTGACATAATATACAGCCCGCTCTGTTATAATATAATGCATATCTCCAAAACAAAAAGATATATATTCTCAGAATGAGATCTAATATATTGATAAAATTAATTCTGTATTAATTCAATAATCCAAACAACTTTATTAAAATTACTTATGGATACTTTTAATAATATCTTGTTTTAATATTCCTTCGCGAATTGATACGAAGGGAATGCAACGATTTCAAAGAAAGTGTGTAGTCTCTTCATATTTTTTTTCGAGACGCAGGTTCGTTTCGTAGCGTCCTACTTTTTTCCCGCGAAAAAATATAGAGAGACGAGATTAATCCCAAAGTGCAGATACTGTGCATATTACAGGACGTTTCCACGCACGTATGGATCCGCACGGCTGACTAAAGGGCGTTGGTCAACATGATATCATGTTGAACCATGAACGCGTAACACCGACTCTTTAATTTTTAACGGACTCAGCATTTTCTCTCCCGCTTACGTAGCCCGCGAAGGGGTGGGATCATCCCCCGTAAAGGCGCGACTGGATATCAAAGTCGCTATTTATAAAGAGCCGGTGAGCGCGGGCGCCACACGTATATCCTCGATAATACGTATTTCCATGCACATACACGCATACATATGTACACGTACACGTAGACGTGCGCGGAGGAGGCGCGCGAAAGAGGACACGCGGAGGGACCGGTCGGTCGTATTTGCATATAGAGAGCGTTAGCTAAGGGAAATAGAAGCCGAATACGTGACAGCCTTGCTCTGGGAGGCGATTCTTCGCCGAGAGACGGACACTTCCTATCAGCGAGTTCATTAATAACCAGACGAAGCTGGCCAAAGGTGAGGAGGGTAGCTAAATGGCCGAACGTTTCTCCATAATCTCTCACCCCTCCCTTTCTTCCTTTCTCTCTCTCTCTC
>NW_012130077.1:278932-284816 GCF_000143395.1 Atta cephalotes
TTCTCTTCTCTTTCTCTCTCATACTATCACTATCCCTCTACTGCCCTTTTAATGTACCATAAATGATCCTTCGTCTTCAGTGCAGACCTTATCTAGTCAACACATAGGGAAAACTCGTGAGCCATTAATGCGGCACGATAGCAGCTGAAAAGAAAGCGTGCTGATAAATCGCGAAGGAATACGCACGCTCTTCCATAAATTAACGGCTACAGGACAACGTTTGGTCTCTGTTTATGTCTTCTTTTTATTTGTGACCTTCGAATCGTTGTCAACAAACATGTGTTACACGAAAAAAATATACAGTACTATTTATCTTCAAAGATGGAACGAATTTGAATTATCGATATACATGTAAAAACAACGAATTGGTAGAAAGACAATCATATTGTTTGGCGGAAGTGCAGGTACATATGAATGATATTGGGACGATGGCAGCAGCTGGGTGGCGCAGGGCGCACCTGTCGACCTGTACAAACAGAAACAACAGGTAACAGATAACCATTCTTTCTCCTTTTCTCTGTTCTCACCGACCTCAATATGTTGCTTGCCACTCGATGCGCATTAGCAATGTATTATTTACATGTATACGTTCTCGTACACTTTACACTTTTCCGGGATCAATATAATATTTATCCAAAGACTGTCTGTGACAAATAAATAATCAGATTGAAAAAAATCTATCATCGAAAAATTTTTTAAATTAATTGATTAGCCTGGAGCAGAATATCGATCATGTAACTTTTTTCTTAGGGCGGAAACATAAAAAGTGAAAATTTTTATAGGTATGCATGTACATATGTATATATATAAAAATTTCATTTTTCACATATTCTCTAGAAAAAGATTACATAATCGATATCTAGAGTTGTCCAAAGTTGAAGTCTTTTGGTTTGAAATTAAAATGTGTCGATATTCACGTTTATTATTCCTATTTCTCACTTCATTGCTGTTTTGTCGTATAATAAAAATTGCCGATCCAATGAAGTAAGCAAAAAAAATCAAAATTATACGAATATTAGATAATGAATATTGGATTGGCAATTTAATTTTCACCGTAATCAAAATTTATGCAAAATGGGCTTATAGTTATAGTTCATTCAATTTCGAACAAATTAAAAAATACTTTAAAATTGATTAAGCATTAGAATATCGGCTGAATTTTGTCATACAAAGGTGTTTTTCCTATCCTTTCCCCGATGGCACAGGTTAAAATTGTTCAAAAAATCTAAAAAAATCTGATGTTATTTGTTTGAGACATTGAACCATTTTAGGGGATATTCCGATTAAAATTTAAAAATTATTAAAATAACCACCCTAATATACACACATGTATATATATATATATATTTATAATTCATATATTTTTATAGTTAATTATATGTATTATAAATAATATCTTGTAATATTGTAACAGAGTACTTTTAAACATAGTGAAAGACATAAAAAATCTTTAACGATTTCAGGCTAGTGTCCCCGAGATCTATGACAAAACAACAATGAAGAGAAGAGTAAGAACGGTAATAGGCGTAAATACTGACACATTTCAATTTAAAGCCAAAAGACCCCGACTTTGAACAGCTCTGGCCTAGAGAGAATATTGCAAAAAAATCTTAGAATAGAAACTGTTTTACAATTTTCATTCTAAAACTTAACAGATGTGAGCAAAAAAGATTTATGCAAAATTTCCTACAAAAAAAGTATCACATAATGAATGACAAAAGGAGACATCAGACAACGACAATCAGACAACGCAGAATTATTTTCGTTTTCTCGAGGAGGGAGGGGAGGGTGCTTTTCTTAGAGGCATATAAACGGGTGGTTCTGTTAGAGTCGCCATAAGTCACAATTAGGTCACGGATGAGCACAGGGTGCGCCGATGTCTTTTAGAGATGTAGGTGTACGTTCACGCTACGAAAATCAGGCTTCTCGAATGAAACTGAAACGTTCGTGGCGAAGGGAACGGTTCTGTAGTGGATGCCAAAGAGAATCCGGCTGGTCTATACTGATTTAACGTTAGTCTAATTCGAGCGTTCGCGATATTCTATAGTTATGCCTGTTTATAACGCATAAATAATTACCACTTAGCTCTTTTGTCGTTATGTATTGCCACGATCATCCCGTTGCCCCTCTTTGGCCCAGATTGTCCCCTTTGTCCTCGCAAATTGTTTACGACCGTAAGATTTATCGTCGTAGAATGCGTTTGTCGTACGGTTACCGTGCCGGAATCATCATTAAAGATCGATAATTCATGCGTATTATGATGCGCTTGGGCCAACTGATAAACAACAGCTTTACTGCGCAGTGACTCACTGAAGCGTTTTAGTATCGCGCGCTAAAATAGTTGCGCCGATCTTAGCACGTTTCCAATAAACGCAGTACAACTTTATGATTCTCTTGGCCGCAAAAAGTTGATCTTCTTTGTCTTGTGACTTGTTACAGATATGTACGTATCGTCCAATATCGTTTTAGACGTCCAATATCGCGGACTGAAACTTTCGATGCGCGCTACTAATAAATTCAAGAAAACGGTACTGTATATAAAATGTGGAGATCCAGTAGAAATAAACAATTAAATTTATAACATTCTGGCATTTTAATATTGTTTTGTCAATACAAACAGTTATATAATTAATTTTTTTTATTGAAATCGAGAAATATTACTTCTTCATTTGTAATATAGATAATTTAAAAGTTCGTATTTTCTTTAAGCTGAAGTATGAATTAATATGTACATTATCTCTCTAGGATGACATTATTTCATTCAACTTAAAAAACAATATTTTTACTGTTTTTGTTAAAAAATAACCTACAAGTGAAAATTGATATATCTACGTTATCAATATATTGATGAATATCTAATCTTTTTGATAATTAAAAATATCAATGCTATACATTTCCATCTTCAGTTCTTAACTAATCAGCACAAATCCCTATTAAATCCCTAATTTACCCTAAAAATTTATCCCCAATTTAATTTTAATGTGATGTGCATCATTTGCCCCTAAATGATTAAAGAGATAAAAATGTTTTATTTTATTAATAATAAAATATTATTATTAACATTTATGAGCTTCTTTTTGCGTAATGCAATTTCATTAATCAAAATGCTACATTAAATTCATATAGTACATACTATCAGAATATTCAAGATATCATTAAATACCGAAAGACCGTTTTAAGATCATTCGCGAAGACCGAACAAATGACGCATAGTGAATAAATGCAACGATCACGAAAGAGAAAAATTCCAACGATCTCACGTACCGTACCAGAAATAATCGCGTCTGCGAAAAATCGAAGTGGACCTTAAGATAGAGCGCCATTCCATTATCTTTACGGCTTGGCGATCTCAGTCTGGCGTATGACCACGATCACGGGATCGTGTATTTTGCGCGTGCATACATAAGTTTAGAACACGAGGGAACGACCTTAGGACGAGCACTGTTTCCCGAAGAGCACAGTCACAGACCTCTTTCCCTCCCGTAAAGTTTTACGACGCCGAGTTATAATTATTTTATTATCGCCGATCGTAAACGCCGATCAAACAGTGAAGGTAATAATATGCAGTAAATACCTTTAATAGACAATCTAAGTGCCCAGGTGAACGTGTTAAGACGTGGCCGCTATTAAACAGCGGGGCATCGTCGCGCGTTCCTGCAATCGATCGATAGATTTATCTGGTTTCGTCTTCATTTATTTCGCATGAGGATATAAAAACGCGAACTTGCTTTGCTGGTCGTGAATGTTGTGTTCCCTGAACCGACTCAGGATTCAGAACCACATCGACTTTCTGAGCTATCAAATTTCATTTTTTCTCGTTTTCGTTTGCATCCCAATGATGTAAATCTTTAATTTTATTCCTAAACTAGTATTTTTTATGAGGCGATCATTATTTGTCTTGAATCCATGCATGTAAGTCAATCCGAAAATGTAACCAAGCGCTTCTAAAGCTGTAAAAAGAGACAATCTTCTCAATTGTACAATTATGTCCTTTCAACGAGACACTTCAACCGATCGCTACTTGTTGATGTAATCGTTATTAAGGATTGTTAAATATCAATTTGATGTGCTTTGCGTAATTAACTCTCGAGACCGGAACATCTCTGAATTAAATTTGTAATCAATATACCCTATGGACCAAATTATCACACGTTTCGCGTACACGATGTGCGACTTCAATATCAAAATTGCATCTTCATCCTAGTAGGATAATTGCCTTCATTTCACATATATACTTCTCACAATTCAGCCAAAGAAATTCTATTACAAAAGCGGATTCGCAATCTACTGAAGAAATTACCAATCATTAAAAGAACTTCTACAATTCGACCGTAGAAATGTATAGTCATAAAATCTAATTACCATCTACTACAAACCACATGTCCATGATAAAGTCGTTAGAGCAATTAATTTTTGTTTGGTATAAATAGTAACAAAGGAAAAAATATATTATCGCAACTTGTGTATGTACAACATGTATAAAGCATGAATTTATTTTGAGAAAAATATAAATATAATGGAAAATAATTGTAAATATTCCAGAATATATCGTGGTCATTAGAGGGATATTAGTCAATAATATCCTATTCTCTGACCTATTTTTTCTTATTTGTTTATTACATGCGCATTACGATGTTCTTGCGAAGAATAAGACGTACCACTTCGAGAACCCCTGCCGCAGTATTCACAATCACGGATTTGATTTGGCGTCGGTAATATAATGTCTCTAACGAGAGTGTGGTATAAGGACAAGGGTGGAACGGGAAGGAAAGAGGGTGAAGGAGTGAAAGGAGGATAGCGCGTAATGCCATAATGCCAAACCAACACAGTCCCGCTCGTCAGTATCTTTGATTAGAGACTCTATCCTCCTGATTTGCTTCTAATAAACCCATAAAACCGCCGGGAGATCAGACTCCGCGCGGCGCAACGGCCACGATAATTCAAAGATTCATCGAAGGGAGGAGGGTCACCATACTTATCGATATGTTCAAACGAGATAGCTTAGCTGAAGACGAAGAATAAGACGCTCGTAAATTGGCTACGTGGAATTTTCATTCAAATGTATTGTATGAATATAAATATTTATATCCGTACATTATTAATCTTCTTTTTTGCACAGAATCACAATTCGTTATCCTTCTTGCTACATAATGTGAGTAACATGCAGTCATAGATATACGAAACGATTCACTAAAATTAGTGGAATTACATTTCTTGTAAGATAGCAATATATTGTTTACTGTCGTGTACAGAAAAGCCAAGTTACTCATTTGAAACTTTAATTGTAGATGCACACATGCATCTTGATATATTCCTTGGTAAAATACGCCCATGAATCCATTGAGAATACGGTACGGAAATTCATTCGACGTGTCTGACAAACATGTCCGTATTGCAAATTTTCTAGGCAAGAGTTGCGAACGCAGCGCGTAATCGCCAAATCGGTTAATATACCAAAGTTTTCGCATCATCCACCTAGCCATCTTCTATCTCTTCAGCTCTTTCCGCGCTTATTAACTCCAGCCGGTGATTTCTGCAGTCAGCGGGAGGCATTCCGGGTGTATATAACGTTGCCTTCGAGCCGTCAACTCACTCTGCTTGGTTTACATTCTCTAAAGATGCTTGTTCGCGTTCTAGGGATTTGGAACCGGAGAAACAAGTCGAACGTTAAATATTCATATCCAATATCCGCCACAACTTTCAGAAACAATTCTGTATAAAAACTGCTGCACACACACACACACACACACACACACATATATATATATATATATATATATATATATACTATATACGACGAAGGTAACGGTAGTAGTACTAAATTAAAATAATCTACATAACTAAAATAAATTAATTAGTACGTACGTAGAAGTAATAATAATAT